>NC_074702.1:15978568-16178568 GCF_029448725.1 Salvelinus fontinalis
GGTCTCCTGTCTCCGTCGACCTCACATCCCAGGCATAGAGTCTAAAAGCACAGCTTGAGCTAAAGTAAATAGCCAGTCTTTAAGCTCAGAGCAACGTTCAAGTAAGAGCACCAACAAGGAAGAGCACTAACAAGGAAGAGGACTAACCAGGAAGTGCACAGAATGACTCAGCTTAATATTGCAGTGACTTTAGTCCCGCTGGTTGTTTTAAGAAATACTGTTAAGTTAGAGGGAGCTCTCCTCTCTTGGGCTGTTATATTTTTAATGAAGTCTTACTCTTACTCTAGTGAACAATATAAACAGAGAATGGCACTCCTGTAGACACACTTCGGGACACTAAGAACATTATGAAATAAATGATGTGAGAGAAACTGTGTATACGTGTGGAAGGAGTGGAGTAAACATGGAGAATTTTCCTGAAGCTATTGCACAGCTTTGATGTCCAAAAGCGGCTGACTTTCTGCCAACCGTAACATGGAAGCCTACGTACTGTAGGTTTAAGCTTGTTTCTGGGAGGGGGTAAGGAATGTGATATTTGTCCAATGCTTTTGTATTGCATTGATTCACATTCAGTACTTCAAAAGTCTGCAACCTGTTTCACCCAAAGATAGAGTAGATAGATGCACATGATGATATATGCCCATGTGTAATATATCATGGAGATAAAGCCTGCAAAGTGGTCTTCTATACCCGATGATTGAAGATGCTATCTCCACCATTCAATCTTGCTTCTTGCTGCTGTTATGTTTGATGAATAACTGACCTGACATGTAATTCCTCTCAGATCTCATTTGGATTGTCTACAGCCAGAGGGTCTGGCACCACACACACACACACATGCAAGCGCACACACACACACATGCAAGCGCACACACACACACAAGGGCGTACACACACTGTCACATACACACACGCACACATATACACAAACACACTCACCTAAGGGACATTAGCATCACTCAAATTTTCATTTGGGTCATCCTCATTGGTAAACACTTCTGTTTCTCTCTCCCAGACACTCCAGGAGGGACCCAACTTTCAAATAACTGAAACATACCAAATCAACAAATACAAAAACAATATACTGACGTAGGATTGCTAAGAATGTTCCTGCACACACAGTTATATTAACAGTACTGCACTTTTCATGTAGACTTAATTTTGACCGATCAACCAATCAAGCAACATTATGAACAAAACGTTCAATCCTGTTGCTGCAGGATTATTTTTCTGCCACAATACTAATCAAATTAAGATCCTATATCTGTTCGTTCACTGTCACATTACCATAACATCACTATGGACATCTATAGGAATACTGTATCTACCAATGAAGACTAACAGTGCTAGATTAAGATGCCATAGCTGTACTGTGAAAAGACTTCACCCATAACACAAATATGAACATCTACAGGAATTTCTATCAATGAAGACCAACAGTGCTAGACATGAAACCATCTCATAGATATAAACGCTGTATCCATTTCAAGACATCCTCATACGTCACCCCTCCTTGAGTCAATGCTTTCAGTGCCCTAAAATGTACACGTATAACCAAACAGTGAGCTACATCTGAGGCTTTGTGTTGAGTGCGAGTATCCTGTTATCAGTCATAAAGTGAGTCTCACCTTCTCCTGAACCACTGCTTCTATAATAGCTGTAATTCTAGTCTACAGCAGGACCGTGGATGTGATGGAGAGAATTAGAGTCATATGCTGGGTACCAAATGGCACCCTACACCTATAGTGTACTACTTTTGACCAGAGCGCTATGGGCCCTATGATCAAAAGTAATTATTAAGCAAAAAGGATGCAATTTGGGACTCATTCATGGCGTTATTATCCTTCAAAGTTTCCCCTGCTCCAGTGCCTGCTCCACCCACATTCTACTGCTGATTATACAGCAACATGGCAGATGCCTATTCCCCTGCTCCAGTGCCTGCTCCACCCACATTCTACTGCTGATTATACAGCAACATGGCAGATGCCTATTCCCCTGCTCCAGTGCCTGCTCCACCCACATTCTACTGCTGATTATACAGCAACATGGCAGATGCCTATTCCCCTGCTCCAGTGCCTGCTCCACCCACATTCTACTGCTGATTATACAGCAACATGGCAGATGCCTATTCCCCTGCTCCAGTGCCTGCTCCACCCACATTCTACTGCTGATTATACAGCAACATGGCAGATGCCTATTCCCCTGCTCCAGTGCCTGCTCCACCCACATTCTACTGCTGATTATACAGCAACATGGCAGATGCCTATTCCCCTGCTCCAGTGCCTGCTCCACCCACATTCTACTGCTGATTATACAGCAACATGGCAGATGCCTATTCCCCTGCTCCAGTGCCTGTTCCACCCACATTCTACTGCTGATTATACAGCAACATGGCAGATGCCTATTCCCCTGCTCCAGTGCCTGCTCCACCCACATTCTACTGCTGATTATACAGCAACATGGCAGATGCCCATTCCGCTGGCCTCTGCCACACACAGTATCCTCTCTCCTCTCCCCAGACACAAATAGATCGTGACAACCTGCCCATACCAAAGAGACCACTGGCTGGATGTAGAGTTTGTGTGTGTTTGTGTGTTCGTGTGTGTGTGTGTGTGTGTGTGTGCGTGCGTGCGTGCATGCGTGTGTGCGATTGCTTTGGTAAAACAGTTTCTGTAAATTGTCTTATTTTCTGTCAGACAATATTTAAATTCAACAAGGCAACAGTAAACATGTTGTCCCCCACGAATGATGCAGCGCCCCCTTGAACCAATCAGTGTAATTTTGTAAATGGCAAGATGCCGCATTTACCCAAGTTTCGTCGAAATTGGGCCAGTGGTATCTGGAATATTGCGTGGGTTAGCTAAAGTTCATCACTCTGAGTCAAACAGATAGAGTAATATACACTCAGTTTATTTCCATACCCATCTAGTACCAGGTTGGACCCCCTTTGCCTTCAGAACAGCCTTAATTCTTCGGGGCGTGGAAAAGTTGCTCAATTGGTATCAAGGAACCTAACGTGTGCCAGGAAAACATTCCCCAAACCATTACACCACCACCAGCTTAAACCGTTGACACTAGGCAGGATGGGGCTTATGCCAAATCCTGACTCTGCCATCAGCATGACGCAACAGGAATTGGGATTTGTCGGACCAGGCAACTCCTCAATTGCCCACTGGAGGCACTTCTTCTTGTTTTTAGCTGATAGAAGTGGAACCCAGTGTGGTCGTTTGCTGCAACAGCCCGTCCGTTACAAGGACTGATGAGCTGTACTTCCCGAGATGCGTTCTGCACACCATTATTGTACTGCACCATTATTTGCCTGATAACTTGCACGATTCCTGCCATTCTCCTTCGACTTCTCATCAACGAGCTGTTTTTGCCCACAGGACTGCCGCTGACTGGATGTTTTTTGTTTGTCTCACCAATCTCTTTAAACCCTAGAGACTATCGTGCATGAAAAGCCCAGGAGGCCGGCCGCTTCTGAGATACTGGGACCGACGGGACTGGCACCGACAATCATAAGATGCTCAAAGTCATTTAGGTCACTCGTTTTGCCCATTCTAACATTCAATCGAACAGTAACTGAATGCCTGTCTGCCTGCTTTATGTAGCAAGACATGGCCACGTGACTAACTGTCTGTAGGAGCGAACCATTTTCGTGAATGGGATGGTATACCTAATAAAAATGTGCCCGTTATAGCACCACATTCGATATGAATGTTTTTGCATATGTTGAGTCTTGACAGTGTGTGCAACGTTGTTTGGGTACTAGTCTAGAAAGTATTGTGTCAGTAGACCGTTGTCCATAGATGCAACATATTAAGTTTCTTGCAGATTGGTCATTCGATGCAATTTTTCACAAATTTCTAAATGCCGGAAAATCTATCATGGCAGGTCACTGAGGGAAATGTGTTCCTTGTGAGGAGAGGGACGTATGTACCGAATTCCATGACTTTAAGATCAAACGGGGGTTAGGGCCAAGACTTTTCAAAGTTAGCATTTTCAATTGCTTGTTATAGCGTCACCATCTGGTGGAATTTTGTAGATGCCTGATCTCTATAGCAAGACACATCATTCACCTAAGTTTTGTCAAAGTCGTGCCTGTGCTGTCTGAGATATCGCTTGTGATGAACAAACATACTAACAGACAGAGACAGATCCACAGTCCGCTCCCTGGGGACAGTAAAGGCACAGTTACATGATCTTAAGATAGAGACAGAGAAAACTCAAATATGGTACACACACACACCTACAAAATCTCCTCCTTTGCAGTAAAACAGAACGGAAAAGGTGGAATTTCTATGGCAAATGCTTGACATTGAAGCAAAAGACTTACAGAGGAGCTCTACAGTGATGTGCCATGACAGTCATTATTGCAGTACAAGTAAGGGGAAAGGGGAAAAGGGGATACCTAGTCAGTTATACAATTGAATGCCTTCATCTGAAATGTGTCTTATTTAAATGTGTCTGCATTTAACACAACCCCTCTGAATCAGAGAGGTGAGGGGGGCTGCCTTAATTAATCGACATCGACGTCTTCGCTGCCCGGGGAAAAGTAGGTTAAATTAATAATCTTCTTCGGGATCGGTGTCCCTTCCACGGGACAGTTGAGATAACGTACGCTAATGCAATTAGCATGAGGTTGTAAGTAACAGAAAAAATCCCAGGACATAGACATATCTGATATTGGCAGAAAGAATGAATTCTTGTTAACCTGTTGAGGATGGGGGCGCTGTTGAGACTATTTATGCTAATCGTGTAATTTTTGAAACGGCTTCCCACAAAATCCTTGATCGTACAATATGCATATTATTATTATTATTGGATAGAAAACAGTCTATAGTTTCTATAGGAGTTGAAATTTTGTCTCTAAGTGGAACAGAGCCCATTCTACAGCAATTTCCCTGACATGGAGTCAGATTTCAGAAATGTTGGCCACTGTTCTGAAGTCAGTTAAAAGGGCACTGTTATTGCTATGACTATACAGACACTGCTTACGTCTTCCCCTGGATGCCTTTACGTGATGACGATTTCAATGGGGTCGATTGCGCGTTCACAGGCACTACAAATGAAAAAACCCTGAGGCTAGTCATTCTTTGGAGCTGCGTCATGCGCCTAGAGGACACCGGCCCGCACCTGTTCCAAGCGTTAGTGAAGGGGGTAATATTACTCGGGTCATGTTTCTACTCGTTATGGGAGTTAAAAACATCATAAGGTAGTTAATTTAAAGCGTTTTATAGCAATTTATATCCGTTTAGTGCGATTTTGGGACATTTATTTCTTTAACGCTGTGAATAGCTGGACACGCTTTCAGTTCATCCCGAACGCAGTTGGCATTTCCACATGGCAAGAGGACAGCTTTCCACCAAAAGACGATTTCTCCCAAGAAAGGATCCTTTGCCCAAGATACTGATGGAAGAACAGCTCAAAGTAGGACATTTTTATTATGATAAATCGTGTTTCTGTCGAAACATTTTAGTGGCTTAGGACGCCATGTTTTTTGACGTAGCTTCGCTTGGCGCAAACTGTATTGAAAAGTAAGGATAAATTAAAAAATGTAATTCCGCAATTGTATTAAGAATTAAATTGTCTATCAATCCCTGTCCACCCTATATTTTTTAGTCACGTTTATGAGTATTTATGTATAAGAGTAGATCACTGTCTAAGTGGCGCAAGGACATTTTCTGACCAGCTGAGCTACATTTCACATTGTCTAACCATGATTTTGGTGGCTAAATATAAACATTTTCGATCAAACTCTATATGGATTGTGTAATATGATGTTACAGGAGTGTCATCTGAAGAATTCTGAGAAGGTTAGTGAAAAAATTAATATATTTTTGGCGATGTTGACGTTATCGCCCACTTTGGCTAGAATCAATGCTGGGCTGCTATGTGCTATGTGCTATGCTAATATAACGATTTATTGTGTTTTCGCTGTAAGACACTTAGAAAATCTGAAATATTGTCTGTATTCACAGGATCTGTGTCTTTCGATTCGTGTATGCTGTGTATTTTTACGAAATGTTTGATGATTAGTAAGTAGGTAAACACGTTGCTCAATGTAGTTTTTCTATTCCATTTGTGACGGTGGGTGCAATTGTAACCTATGCCATCTACCTGAAATATGCACTTTTTTCCAACAAAACCTATCCCATACCATAAATATGTTATCAGACTGTCATCTGATGAGTTTTTTTGTTGGTTAGGGGCTATAAATATCTTAGTTTAGCCGAATTGGTGATGGCTACTGGTGTTGGTGGACAAATAAAAGATGGTGGATTATGCTAATGTGTTTTTAGGTAATAGATGTACATCTTTACATATTGTGTCTTCCCTGTAAAACATTTTAAAAATCGGATATGTTGACTGGATTCACAAGATCTGTGTCTTTCATTAGCTGTATTGGACTTTAACCTGTCTAGGATCAGCGTGGCGCTAGCGGCACACCCCCCCCCCCCCCCCCCACTGAAAAACCAGTGCCGCGAAATTCAAAAAAAATATTTTTTTTAAATATTTAACTTTCACACATTAAAGTCCAATACAGCTAATGAAAGACACAGATCTTGTGAATCCAGTCAACTTGTCCGATTTTTAAAATGTTTTACAGGGAAGACACAATATGTAAAGATGTACATCTATTACCTAAAAACACATTAGCATAATCCACCATCTTTTATTTGTCCACCAACACCAGTAGCCATCACCAATTCGACTAAACTAAGATATTTATAGCCCCTAACCAACAAAAAAACTCATCAGATGACAGTCTGATAACATATTTATGGTATGGGATAGGTTTTGTTAGAAAAAAGTGCATATTTCAGGTAGATGGCATAGGTTACAATTGCACCCACCGTCACAAATGGAATAGAAAAACTACTTAGAGCAACGTGTTTACCTACTTACTAATCATCAAACATTTCGTAAAAATACACAGCATACACGAATCGAAAGACACAGATCCTGTGAATACAGACAATATTTCAGATTTTCTAAGTGTCTTACAGCGAAAACACAATAAATCGTTATATTAGCTTAGCACATAGCAATTAGCAGCCCAGCATTGATTCTAGCCAAAGTGAGCGATAAAAGTCAACATCGCCAAAAGATATTAATTTTTTCACTAACCTTCTCAGAATTCTTCCGATGACACTCCTGTAACATCACATTACAACATGCATATACAGTTTGATCGAAAATGTTTATATTTAGCCACCAAAATCATGGTTAGACAATGTGAAATGTAGACAAGCTGGTAAAGAAAAAGTCCTTGCGCCACTTAGACAGTGATCTACTCTTATACATAAATACTCATAAACGTGACTAAAAAATATAGGGTGGACAGGGATTGATAGACAATTTAATTCTTAATACAATTGCGTTATTACATTTTTTAATTTATCCTTACTTTTCAATACAGTTTGCGCCAAGCGAAGCTATGTCAAAAAACATGGCGTCCTAAGCCACTAAAATGTTTCGACAGAAACACGATTTATCATAATAAAAATGTCCTACCTTGAGCTGTTCTTCCATCAGTATCTTGGGCAAAGGATCCTTTCTTGGGAGGAATCGTCTTTTGGTGGAAAGCTGTCCTCTTGCCATGTGAAAATGCCAACTGCGTTCGGGATGAACTGAAAGCGTGCCCACCTATTCACAGCGTTAAAGAAATAAATGTCCCAAAATCGCACTAAACGGATATAAATTGCTATAAAACGCTTTAAATTAACTACCTTATGATGTTTTCAACTCCTATAACGAGTGAAAAGATGACCGGAGAAATATAACAGGCTAAACTAACGCTTGGAACAGGAGCGGGTCGGTGTCCAGCACGCGCGTTACGCAGCAAGGAAAGACTTGCTAGCTACAGGGTTTTTTGATTTGTAGGGCCTGTGAACGCGCAATCGACCCCATTGGAATCGTCATCACGTAAAGGCATCCAGGGGAAGACGTAAGAAGTGTCCGTATAGTCATAGCAATATCAGTGCCGTTTTAACTGACTTCAGAAGAGTGGCCAACATTTCTGAAATCTGAATCCATGTCAGGGAAATTGCTGTAGAATGGGCTCTGTTCCACTTAGAGACAAAATTTCAACTCCTATAGAAACTATAGACTGTTTTCTATCCAATAATAATAATAATATGCATATTGTACGATCAAGGATTTTGTGGGAAGCCGTTTCAAAAATTAGCCAAATTAGCATAAATAGTCTAAACAGCGCCCCCATCCCCAACAGGTTTAATGTGTGAAAGTTAAATATTTTAAAAAAATATTTTTTTTGAATTTCGCGGCACTGGTTTTTCAGTGGGGGGGGGGGGGGGTGTGCCGCTAGCGGCACGCTGATCCTAGACAGGTTAATCTAACTGCACTGTCCAATTTACAGTAGCTATTACAGTGAAATAATACCATGCAGTTTGAGGAGAGTGCACAATTTTGAAAATAAAGTTATTAATAAACAAATTAGGCACATTTGTGCAGTCTTGATACAAAATCTTTAACAGAAATGCAATGGTTCATTGGATCAGCCTAAAACTTTGCACATACACTGCTGCCATCTAGTGGCCAAAATCTAAATTGCATCTGGGCTGGAATAATACATTATGGACTTTCTCTTGCACTTTAAAGATGATGGTACAAAAACAATACAACGGAATGGTTGTTTTCTTTCTTTGTATTATCTTTTACCAGGTCTATTGTGTTATATTCGACTTCATTCCTTTCACATTTCCACAAACTTCAAGGTGTTTCCTTTCAAATGGTACCAAGAATATGCATATCCTTGCTTCAGGGTCTGAGCTACAGGCAGTTAGATTTGGGTATGTCATTTTAGACAAAAATGTAAAATATCAAATCAAAGTTTATTTGTCACGTGCGTCGAACACAACAGGTGTAGAACTTACAGTGAAATGCTTACTTACAGGCTCTAAATAATAGTGCAGGTGTTAGGTGTTAGGTGACCAATAGGTAAGTAAAGAAATAAAACTACAGTAAAAAGACAGGCTATACACAGTAGCGAGGCTATAAAGGTAGCAAGGCTACATACAGACACTGGTTAGTCAGGCTGATTGAGGTAGTATGTACATGAATGTATAATTAAAGTGACGATGCATATATGATAAACAAAGAGTAGCAGCAGCGTAAAAAGAGGGGTTGGGGGGGTTGGAGGGGGCACACAATGCAAATAGTCCGGGGCACACAATGCAAATAGTCCTTGCGGTAATAGAGAGAACAGTCTATGACTGGGGTGGCTGGGGTCTTTGACAATTTTTAGGGCCTTCCACTGACACCGCCTGGTGTAGAGGTCCTGGATGGCAAGCAGCTTAGCCCCAGTGATGTACTGGGCCATACGTAGTGCCTTGCGGTCAGAGGCCGAGCAGTTGCCATATCAGGCAGTGATGCAAACAGTCAGGATGCTCTCGAGGTTGCAGCTGTAGAACCTTTTGAGGATCTCAGGACCTATGCCAAATCTTTTTAGTTTCCTGAGGCTTTGTTGGGCCCTCTTCACGACTGTCTTGGTGTGCTTGGACCATTCTAGTTTGTTATTGATGTAGACACCAAGGAACTTGAAGCTCTCAACCTGCTCCACTTCAGCCCCATCGATGAGAATGGGGACGTGCTCGGTCCTCCTTTTCCTGTCGTCCACAATCATCTCCTTAGTCTTGGTTACGTTGAGGGATAGGTTGTTATTCTGGCACCAGCCGGCCAGGTCTCTGACCTCCTCCCTCTAGGCTGTCTCGTTGTTGTCAGTGATCAGGCCTACCACTGTTGTGTCATCGGCAAACTTAATGATGTGCCTGGCCATGCAGTCGTGGGTGAACAGGGAGTACAGGAAGGGACTGAGCACGCACCCCTGTGGAGCTCCAGTGTTGAGGATCAGCGTGGCAGATGTGTTGCTACCTACCCTCACCACCTGGGGGGGTTGCAGAGGGAGGTGTTTAGTCCCAGGATCCTTAGCTTAGTGATGAACTTTTAGGGTACTATGGTGTTGAACGCTGAGCTGTAGTCAATGAATAGCATTCTCACATAAGTGTTCCTTTTGTCCAGGTGGGAAAGGGCAGTGTGGAGTGCAATAGAGATTGCATCATCTTTGGATCTGTTAGGCGGTATGCAAATTGGAGTGGGTCTAGGTTTTCTGGGATAATGGTGTTAATGTGAGCCATTACTAACCTTTCAAAGCACTTCATGGCTACGGACGTGAGTGCTACGGGTCTGTAGTCATTTAGGCAGGTTGCCTTTGTGTTCTTGGGCCCAGGGCTATGGTGGTCTGCTTGAAACATGTTGGTATTACAGATTCAACCAGGGACATGTTGAAAATGTCAGTGAAGACACCTGCCAGGTGGTCAGCACATGCCCGGAGCACACGTCCTGGTAATCCATCTGGCCCCGCATTCTTGTGTATGTTGACCTGTTTAAAGGTCTTACTCACGTCGGCTACGGAGAGTGTGCTCACACAGTCATCAGGAACAGCTGATGCTCTCATCCATGCCTCAGTGTTGCTTGCCTTGAAGCGAGCATAGAAGTGGTTTAGCTCGTCTGGTAGGCTCGTGTCACTGGGCAACTCGCGGATGTGCTTCCCTTTGTTGTCTGTAATAGTTTGCAAGCCCTGCCACATAAGATGAGCGTCAGAGCCGGTGTAGTATGATTCAATTTTAGCCCTGTAATGATGCTTTGCCTGTTTGATGGTTCGTCGCAGGACATAGCAGGATTTCCTGTAAGCTTCCGGGTTAGAGTCCCGCAACTTGAAAGCGGCAGCTCTACCCTTTGCTCAGTGCAAATGTTGCCTGTAATCCATGGCTTCTGGTTGGGGTATGTACGTACAGTCACTGTGGGGACAACGTCCTCGATGCACTTATTGATAAAGCCAGTGACTGATGTGGTGTATTCCTCAATGCCATCGGAAGAATCCCAGAACATGTTCCAGTCTGTGATAGAAAAACAGTCCTGTAGTTTAGAATCTGCTTCATCTGACCACTTTTTTATAGAGCGAGTCACTGATGCTTCCTGCTTTAATTTTTGCTTGTAAGCAGGAAACAGGAGGATAGAGTTGTGGTCAGATTTACCAAATGGAGGGCGAGGGAGAGCTTTGTACGCATCTCTGTGTGTGGAGTACTGGTGATCTAGGTGATTTCCCTCTGGTTGCACATTTAACATGTTGATAGAAATTTGGTAGAACTGACTTAAGTTTCCCTGCATTAAAGTCTCCGGCCACTTGGAGCGCCACCTCTCGGTGAGTGGTTTCCTATTTGCTTATTTCCTTATACAGCTGACTGAGTGCGGTCTTAGTGCCAGCATCTGTCTGTGGTGGTAAATAAACAGACACGAAAAGTATAGCTGAAAACTCTCTAGGCAAGTAGTGTGGCCTGCAATTTATCACAATATACTCTACTTCAGGCGAGCAAAATCTAGACACTTCCTTAGAGAGTTCCTTTGTTTTTCTCCGGGTCCTGACCAGGCATCCGGCTCTTTGTCCTCTGTACCTGCGTCGCTTCCTCTTGCAAATAACGGGGATGTCGGTCCTGTGGGGTGTTTGGAGAATATCTTGTGTGTCCTCCTTGTTGTAGAAAAAATCTTTGTCTCATCCGAGGTGAGTGATCGCTGTCCTGATATCCAGAAGCTCTTTTTTGCCGTAAGATACGGTTGCAGTAACATTATGTACAAAATAAGTTACAAATAACGTGAAAAAAAACACATAATAGCACAATTGGTTGGTAGCCCGTAAAACTGCTGCCATTTCTTCTGGCGGATCCTTAAGAGGTTTTAACTGCCTTGCTCAGGGGCAGGAGAACAGATTTTTACCTTGTCAGCTTGGGGATTTGATCCAGCAACCTTTCGGTTACTGGTCCAAAAAGTAGAGCGATGCAATGAAGAGGAGATTAAATAGTTACACGTTATCTGTCTGTGTGTGTGTTTGTATGTGTGTTCGTGCGTGTGTGTGTATGTTTGTGTGTGTGTATGTGTGTGTGTGCGTGTGTGCATTTGTGTTCATGTGTGTGATGAAATATTCACACGTTCATGTGTTTGTGCGAGGGGAGCGAGGGGATGGAGCAGTCACTCATGGAGGAAGTCATGGCATGGATAAAACAAACGCTCGCCTGTGGCTGGACCTAAGCACCGCAGCACAGTAACAACATGTTTCCTGTCTCTCTCATAAAGAACATCACACAAACACCAGACACTCCGCTACCGAACACACACAACCCTACCGAACACACACACTGCTACAGAACACACACACACCGCTAACGAACACACACACACTGCTACACGACACACACACCGCTACAGAACACACATACTGCTACAGAACACACACACACTGCTACACGACACACACACACACCGCTACAGAACACACACACTGCTACAGAACACACACACACCGCTAACGAACACACACACACTGCTACACGACACACACACACACCGCTACAGAACACACATACTGCTACAGAACACACACACACTGCTACACGACACACACACACACCGCTACAGAACACACACACTGCTACAGAACACACACACACCGCTAACGAACACACACACACTGCTACACGACACACACACACCGCTACAGAACACACACACTGCTACAGAACACACACACACTGCTACAGAACACACACACACCACTACAGAACACACACACTGCTACAGAACACACACACCACTACAGAACACACACACCGCTACCGAACACACACACTGCTACAGAACACACACACACCGCTACCGAACACACACACACTGCTACAGAACACACACACACCGCTACAGAACACACACACACACTGCTACAGAACACACACTCACCGCTACAGAACACACACACTGCTACAGAACACACACACTGCTACAGAACACACACACACACCACTACAGAACACACACACACTACTACAGAACACACACACACCGCTACAGAACACACACACTGCTACAGAACACACACACCACTACAGAACACACACACTGCTACAGAATATACACACTCACCGCTACAGAACACATACACTGCTACAGAACACACACACACACCGCTACCGAACACACACACACTGCTACAGAACACACACACACACCGCTACCGAACACACACACTGCTACAGAACACACACACACTGCTACAGAACACACACACCGCTACCGAACACACACACACTGCTACAGAACACACACACACAACGCTACCGAACACACACACTGCTACAGAACACACACACTCACCGCTACAGAACACACACACTGCTACAGAACACACACACACAACGCTACCGAACACACACACTGCTACAGAACACACACACACACAACGCTACCGAACACACACACTGCTACAGAACTCACACACACAACGCTACCGAACACACACAGTGCTACAGAACACACACACTCACCGCTACAGAACACACACACTGCTACAGAACACACACACACAACGCTACCGAACACACACACTGCTACAGAACACACACACACACCGCTACCGAACACACACACTGCTACAGAACTCACACACACAATGCTACCGAACACACACACTGCTACAGAACTCACACACACAACGCTACCGAACACACACACTGCTACAGAACTCACACACACAACGCTACCGAACACACACACTGCTACAGAACTCACACACTCACCGCTACAGAACACACACACTGCTACAGAACTCACACACTGCTACAGAACTCACACACACAACGCTACCGAACACACACACTGCTACAGAACTCACACACTCACCGCTACAGAACACACACACTGCTACCGAACACACACACTGCTACAGAACTCACACACACAACGCTACCGAACACACACACTGCTACAGAACTCACACACACAACGCTACCGAACACACACACTGCTACAGAACTCACACACACAACGCTACCGAACACACACACTGCTACAGAACTCACACACTCACCGCTACAGAACACACACACTGCTACAGAACTCACACACTGCTACAGAACTCACACACTCACCGCTACAGAACACACACACAACGCTACCGAACACACACACTGCTACAGAACTCACACGCACAACGCTACCGAACACACACACTGCTACAGAACTCACACACTCACCGCTACAGAACACACTCACCGCTACAGAACACACATAACTATAGATTACACACACAGGCCTGTTTAGATGTATTTTACATTGGCACAGTTTAGACCAGGGGTAGGTAACCCTGTTCCTGTGTTGCAGGTACCAACAAGGCACCACACCTGACCAACTGTGCTAACTGATCTGTTCAATGATTGCCTAAATTCAACACACCTAATCTTCCAGGTCGGTAAAATCAAAATCAAGAAGTGCCCCTGGCACTCCAGGACCTGTGTTTCCTACCGCTGGTCCTGGACTGTGTTGCATAAAGATAGAGGTCAAGAGGAATAGAGGCTGTTTGTCTCGATCTCTGGCTGTAATGTCTTCTTCATTTGAATGTTGTTATGCCAGCACATGAGAGAATAGAAAAGATATGATGCCCTTGTCTTTGAAAATAAACATTGAATAAAAGATTGTACTCTAGTAACAAGATGGTAGACCCTCAAACAAATCAACCTGCTAACACAGACTACAGTATATTGTTAGAATACCTGTCTTTTTGAGCACCTTTTGTGCCTTCTACCCTCAGGGCTAACTCAATAATAATCAGTGGCATATTTTGTTCAGATATCTTATGCAGAGAGAGAGAGAGAGAGAGAGAGAGAGAGAGAGAGAGAGAGAGAGAGAGAGAGAGAGAGAGAGAGAGAGAGAGATAGAGAGAGAGAGAGAGAGAGAGAGAGAGCACAAAAGACAAGAGATATAAATCCTAGATACCCCTCAGGTGGTAAGCTTCCATTATCCTCTCATCTTTATCTCTGAGTCTATTCCACCACCACCCTCCCCTCTGTCCTGTCTCCCCAGCCCACCTGCCCAACGCTTCGTTTGGCAAGGTCGATAAACAGAACCTTTAACTCTGCTCAGAGTGATTCTAACCTATTCAGAACAACACATTAAAGCCAAAGCAAACACATTATAAACTGCTAAAGCTCTTTTCACTCCTCCTCTGTCACAAACGGCACATATAAGAGTGTGTGTGTGTGTGTGTGTGTGTGTGTGTGTGTGTGTGTGTGTGTGTGTGTGTGTGTGTGTGTGTGTGTGTGTGTGTGTGTGTGTGTGTGTGTGTGTGTGTGTGTGTGTGTGTGTGTGTGTGTGTGTGTGTGTGTGTGTGTGTGTGTGAAGGAAAAGGTCAGATTCTCAATAAATTCACTCTCTATAGACATCCCAGCTAAAAGCACTGATTGTTGTCTACACATTGTCGCTGTACAAATAAAACAAAGAGGCACAAGGAGAAAGAAAAACAGAAAGAAGGATTCTAACCACGGACCATCTTGATTACTGGCTTCCAGTGAGGCTTAATTGCTGTGCATTTTTCCTCGAATGTGAAAGCAGGATAATTTAATGGTGTTTTTGTCATTCGGTTTTACTTCATATTATCTCTCTTTATCTTGTAATTACGCTAGTTAGTCTATTATTTTCCTAGTTCTCAGCTTTGAATTGTACATTTCCCCTATATGTTCCCTGTGGTGATATCTGTATTGATGTGTGAAGCACAGGGAGGGATGTCATCTTGTCCACCAGGTCACAGATCTAACCACACACATCTCCTCTTGAAATATAACAGCTTTGGTGGTATGTACTGTATGGCCATTCTCACAGAGGAGCTGCAACTAACAGCTCAGTCTGGCTCAACATGGACCCAACATGGATGCCCTCATCCACTCTCGGCCCCTGCACCCGTATCCCAGAAGGCTTTGCAGCGATCCCGGGGCTCAGAGCGCCAACGCCAGCTCCCTGTACCCTTGAGGAGGGAAACGCACGATTAATCAGGTATGAATGGAGCACAATAAAAATTGATGCATTTCAGAAAGAAGCATGAAACATTTACAAGCCCACTCCTGTCCTGCAAAAACTCATCATTTTTTATCGACTCTCTTCTTAACCACGACACTATCAACGGCCGGCTTCCGTCTTTCTTTATTGGTTTCAATTTATCTATAAAAGGGGGAAGGCCCCTATCTGCAGAATAAATCATGCATGGATAGTCAACAGAAGCAGCACCCTCTGGCCTGCAGCCACATGGAAATGCAGCAACACAAAGCCAAGGACAGATGTGTCCAGACCAAACATAAACAGTCTCCGTTTCTTGAAGGGGAATCTATGGGAACATGATGATGCCCGTTAGGGGAATTACACTGATATTATACAAACATAAATCATCTCATTTTAGAGGAGGGTTAGTGTTGTAGATCAGTCCTGCTGCCTTGTGCTGAGATTATTATTCACATGATGGCCAGATATTCAGTGTTTTGATTGGCACATTTTGACACAGGAAGCATACACCACCATTCAAAAGTTTTGGGTCACTTAAAAACGTCCTTGTTTTTGAAAGAAAAGCACATTTTACGTCCATTAAAATAACATCAAATTGATCAGAAATAGAGTGTAGACATTGTTAATGCTGTAAATGACTATTGTAGCTGGAAACAACTGATTTTGGATGGAATATCTACATAGGCGTACAGAGGCCCATCATCAGCAACCATCACTCCTGTGTTCCAATGGCAC
Organism: Salvelinus fontinalis; assembly: GCF_029448725.1. Classification (NCBI taxonomy): domain Eukaryota; kingdom Metazoa; phylum Chordata; class Actinopteri; order Salmoniformes; family Salmonidae; genus Salvelinus; species Salvelinus fontinalis. Next base: position 15,995,204 of record NC_074702.1, read on the forward strand.
GTTGTGTTAGCTAATACAAGTTTATCATTTTAAAAAGCTAATTGATCATTAGAAAACCCTTTTGCAATTATGTTAGCACAGCTGAAAACTGTTGTCCTGATTAAAGAAGCAATAAAACTGGCCTTCTTTAGACTAGTTGAGTATCTGGAGCATCAGCATTTGTGGGTTCGATTACAGGCTCAAAATGGCCAGAAACAAAACTTTCTTCTGAAACTCGTCAGTCTTTTCTTGTTCTGAGAAATGAACATTGTTCCATGTGAGAATTTGCCAAGAAATTGAAGATCCTGTACAAGCGGTGTACTACTCCCTTCACAGAACAGCGCAAACTGGCTCTAACCAGAATAGAAAGAGTAGCCTAGTTCTTTAATCACGACAACAGTTTTCAGCTGTGCTAACATAATTGCAAAAGGATTTTCTAATGATCAATTAGCCTTTCAAAATGATAAACTTGGATTAGTGAACACAACATGCCATTGGAACACAGGAGGGATGGTTGCTGATAATTGGCCTCTGTCCACCTATGTAGATATTCCATCCAAAATCAGCCGTTTCCAGCCACAATAGTCCTTTACAGTCTACACTGTATGTTTGATCAATTTGATGTTATTTTAATGGATGTAAAATGTGCTTTTCTTTCAACAACAAGGTAACTTCTAAGTGACCCCAAACTTTTGAATGGTGGTGTACGTGTCAACAGACCTACGCATTCATCTACAGCATAACCAATAACTCAGCCTAACCTTGATCCTACCATAACTATAGGTAATTCAACATGGGAGTGCTGGTCAGTCTTGTACCTTTTCCCCTTTAATGTATGGTATTGGGGTTTCTGAAAGGACACACATTCTGTTTGTACTCTCTCTGTATGTAGACAATTCAGCAGGGTTTGGTCTGGTGTCATGTGCCCCCACATTGCCAAACACACAAACAAAACAAATATATCCACTCATCATGAATATACATACTTACTTTACATACACACACACACACACGCACACACACACACACACACACACACACACACACACACACACACACACACACACACACACACACACACACACACACACACACACACACACACACACACACACACACACACACACACACACACAAACACTGGGCTGATCAGGTTGACCTCCACTAATGCTGTTTCTGCTGAAACTGGTTTCTCTCTTGGCACAGATACAGAGAGAGAAATAGTGAAACGCAGGCACACACACACTCACACACACTCACATGCACACATACGCACACACACACACACACACACACACACACACACACACACGCGCACACACACACACGCACACACACACATGCATACACACACACACACTGCAAGGTAAACAGTTAGCTCACCATGCAGTGGTTGAGCAGTGATGCACAACAGCAACAGATCATAGCTTGTGATATTAACCCACAGAGGATAGCAGACAGCTAGAGAGACAATAGGCTCCTATAGAGAACCTCCAGGAGGAGATTCAATAACATGGGAGATACACAACCAGGCACAAAGAATGCCATCGATCTGGCAGCAAAGCACTCTGGGTAAGACTGGGAATTGTTCTCAACGGAACACTGGTCACAATGCCAATCTGTGTTTCAGGGACAGTAGTCTGCAACGGTAGGCTTACATACATCCTCCTAAGAAAAGCCCAAGTTCTATTGAGAATGTTGCACTTCAACTCTGAAGAACATTTCGTGATGAAAGCCATGATGACGGCCGAAGCGTCATGTTTGAAACTTCAATTAGACACAGATTTTAGAGTTAGAGTGACTATTCCTTCCATGTGCGACCACTCTTTTCTTGTCTCACATTTCTTGAGTGCCTTCTACTCCTCTCTAAAGTCTCACTGAAACAAATAACATCCATGATGAAATGCAGATTAAATAAAGGTTAATATCATAGTCTGGAATTAATTATGTTTACATTAGCAGGCATTAGAATATTCAGCGGTTTGAAAATAAAAGAGCAGGCAAATGTGCATGTGTCCACCATTCTGTGCCTGTGTGCATTTGTTTGTATATAATGACAGTACTATTATGTTGGGACATTTGCAGTCTTGCCCAAATTATTGTCCTCCCTAGCAAGTGCAATGGAATATGATGGAGGGGAAGAGCGATAGAAATTGATACCAGCATGAATATTATTAAATTAAGAAAATTGTGTGTTGGCAAATAGAATCACATGACAAACTCACACTGATACAGTTGGTAACATTCACAGGTAGTAAGAAATGTAATGTAGACACACACACAATCCAGACTTAATGTTCTGTTCTCAATATTTCCAGAAAATGTATTGTATTTTCCTCACCGGAAGAGCGAACAACATTGTAGCTACACTCTTAGAATAAAAAGTGTTATCTAGAGCCTAAAAGGGTTCTTTGGCTGTCCCCATAGCCCTTTGAAGAACCCTTTTTGGTTCCAGGTAGAACCCTTTCCAATCCCTCTCTTATGGGGACAACCAAAGTACAATTTTGGAGCCCTTTTTTCTAAGAGTGTCTACTTAAACTACAGCTTAACCTAAATAAAACAAAAGAAACTTGACTACCTAATTTCCAAGTAGTTGAAAGCAAAGTAGGAACAAGCTCCAAAACATTGGGGGAACTGCTTCAGACTGAGGAACACTTTCTTTAAACTCACTCTGTATTTCAAACAGCACACAGAAAGGCTGCCATTTCTTGACATTCCATTAAATGAACTGGTGCAGCTTCCACATGGAGAGCTGGGGAGGAGGGGGGAGGAACGAGAGGAGAGGAGGAGGAGGAGGAGGAGGGGGGAAGAACGAGAGGAGAGGAGAGGAGGAGGAGGGGGAGGAACGAGAGGAGAGCTGGGGAGGAGGGGGAGGAACGAGAGGAGAGGAGGATGAGGAGGAGGGGGGAGGAACGAGAGGAGAGGAGAGGAGGAGGAGGGGGGAGGAACGAGAGGAGAGCTGGGGAGGAGGGGGGAGGAACGAGAGGAGAGGAGGAGGAGGAGGAGGAGGAGGGGGGAGGAACGAGAGGAGAGAAGGAGGGAGGAAGGAGGAGGAGGAGGAGGAGGAGGAGGAGGAGGAGGAGGAGGAGGAGGAGGAGGAGGAGGAGGAGGGGGGAGGAACAAGAGGAGAGGAGGAGGAGGGGGAGGAACGAGAGGAGAGGAGGAAGAGGAGGGGGGAGGAAAGAGAGGAGAGGATGGAGGAGGGGTGAGGAGAGGGAGGAGGAGGGGGGAGGAACGAGAGGAGAGGAGGAGGAGGAGGGAGGAACAAGAGGAGAGGAGGAGGAGGGGGGGAACAAGAGGAGAGGAGAGGAGGAGGAGGGGGGAGGAACGAGAGAAGAGGAGAGGAGGAGGAGGGGTGGGGGCACATGCACAGGAATGGCTGGCGTCACACTGCCATCTAGTGATGGCACAGGAATCTTCTAGGTATGCGGGTCCAGTCAAAATGACAGCCACCTGCATGGCCATTACTAAAACATGTATGTCCAGCTCCCTCCAGCTTCATATTTGGAATCACAAAAACCCTTCATGATGAGCTCTCACACACACACAGAAATCCATCCTGAACAGACTAAATCATAATATTTATTGGTTTATTGTGGGCAACGCAATGAGCGAAACAGACGCTTGTTTCCTCTCTCTCATCATCCTTTTTTGAGGCAATGGCCTGTCTGTCAGAGGTCAGGGAGGTCAGCGTAATCATTGGAGGAATACGTTTAGCATATCTTAGCGGCAATTGAGTCGTTTTGCTGGCGGCCAGTGTGACGGAGAGATAAAGGGAAGGAGGGAGGAACGGAGTGACTAAAGATTGATTGTCCCGGCAGGAGCATTCATTAGATTCTGGAGAATGGATGCTGAGAGGAGGAGAGGGAGAGGGACAATGGATAGAGAAAGGGGGTGAGAGAGTGAAAGAGAGGGTGTGGATTTCTCTTAGTATGCCTCTCACTTCCCCCACTCTCTCTCTCTCTCTCTCTCTCTTTCTCTCTCTCTCTCTCTCTCTCTCTCTCTCTCTCTCTCTCCCTCTCTCTCTCTCTCCCTCTCTCTCTCTCTCTCTCTCTCTCTCTCTCTCTCTCTCTCTCTCTCTCCCCTCTCTCTCTCACTCTCTCTCTCTCACCAAGTGTGTTGATCGTTACACCTTTACACTGTCCCACTGGGAGTTTCATGGTGAGCTGAGGAGTTAGAGAGAGCTGGCAGAGATGCAGTCTACAGTTAAGAGGTAGACAGACCAAAACATCCTAGAGCACACATACCTTTTCTGACTGGCAAACACACAGACTGGCAACCTCATTCTACAGTAAGGCCAAACACTCACACATCATCGTAGCACTCCCTCCCAAACAAATCTGCTATTTTTCACATGGGTGCTCAGAAATGCAATGAATCTTAATAAATATCCATTTGAATGTCATTTTCATCTGACGTTAACCATCACAGGAAGACAGGAACAGGGAAATACTCCAAACGCATACGGTGTCATTTGATGTCACCAGGAAATAAATAGGCCATAAATGTGAATGTGTGAGTTGGTCTGGTATGTCATTACAAAGTCTTATGTGCAGTCTTCCCTCCAAGCGGAGCGCGTTAACTGGCTCCCAATAGCCCCTGAGGTAAATCAGCTCCATTTATTGTCTCCATTACCTGGGTGTTCATACATCCCCCGCCAGATGCTTTTCCATTTGGTAGCGGATCATCAGTGTGACTGACAGATGTCAGATATGATTAGATTCCCACCAAGCAACGCAGAGCCAAGGTGGAATCTCTCTCTCTCACTTCCTCCCTCTGCAATGCAGAACACCTCCATCCACAGCTCTCAAATGTCAGCCATGAAATGAAACAGACATTCCAAATGAGGGAACAGCTTGAGCTAATATCCCATTACAAATGCTGTTTACTTCATCTCCTCGGATGTGTCTGGATTCACTGCTATAACCACTCCATGACTCTATATTCTATCCGGCCAAAGAGAGAGAGCGAGAGAGAGAGAGAGAGAGAGAGAGAGAGAGAGAGAGAGAGAGAGATGTGTGGATAAACCACTTCTCCAATCTTTTTGGGTCTATAACAAAGAATAAAGAGCAAAAACATATACATGATCAAATACAAATACTAGAATCAACTATTAAAGACTACCAGAACCCACTGGATTCTCCAATTACCTTGAATGAGTTACAGGACAAAATAAAAACCCTCCAACCCAAAAAGGCCTGTTGTGTTGATGGTATCCTTAATGAAATGATCAAATATACAGACAACAAATTCCAATTGGCTATACTGAAACTCTTTAACATCGTCCTTAGCTCTGGCATCTTCCCCAATATTTGGAACCAAGGACTGATCACCCCAATCCACAAAAGTGGAGACAAATTTGACCCCAATAACTACCGTGGAATATGCGTCAACAGTAACCTTGGTAAAATACTTTGCATTATCATTAACAGCACTGTACTGAGCAAATGTCAAATTGGCTTTTTACCAAATTACCGTACAACAGACCATGTATTCACCCTACACACCCTAATTGACAACCAAACAAACCAAAACAAAGGCAAAGTCTTCTCATGCTTTGTTGATTTCAAAAAAGCCTTCGACTCAATTTGGCATGAGGGTCTGCTATACAAATTGAAGGAAAGTGGTGTTGGGGGTAAAACATACGACATTATAAAATCCATGTACACAAACAACAAGTGTGCGGTTAAAATTGGCAAAAAACACACACATTTCTTCACACAGGGTCGTGGGGTGAGACAGGGATGCAGCTTAAGCCCCACCCTCTTCAACATATATATCAACGAATTGGCGCGGGCACTAGAACAGTCTGCAGCACCCGGTCTCACCCTACTAGAATCCGAAGTCAAATGTCTACTGTTTGCTGATGATCTGGTGCTTCTGTCACCAACCAAGGAGGGCCTACAGCAGCACCTAGATCTTCTGCACAGATTCTGCCAGACCTGGGCCCTGACAGTAAATCTCAGTAAGACCAAAATAATGGTGTTCCAAAAAAGGTCCAGTCACCAGGACCACAAATTCCATCTAGACACCGTTGCCCTAGAGCACACAAAAAACTATACATACCTCGGCCTAAACATAAGCACCACAGGTAACTTCCACAAAGCAGTGAACGATCTGAGAGACAAGGCAAGAAGGGCATTCTATGCCATCAAAAGGAACAGAAATTTCAACATACGAATTAGGATCTGGCTAAAAATACTTGAATCAGTCATAGAGCCCATTGCCCTTTATGGTTGTGAGGTCTGGGGACCGCTCACCAACCAAGATTTCACAAAATGAGGCAAACACCAAATTGAGACTCTGCATGCAGAATTCTGCAAAAATATCCTCCGTGTACAACGTAGAACACCAAATAATGCATGCAGAGCAGAATTAGGCCGATACCCACTAATTATCAAAATCCAGAAAAGAGCCAATAAATTCTACAACCACCTAAAAGGAAGCGATTCCCAAACCTTCCATAACAAAGCCATCACCTACAGAGAGATGAACCTGGAGAAGAGTCCCATAAGCAAGCTGGTCCTGGGGCTCTGTTCACAAACACAAACACACCCCACAGAGCCCCAGGACAACAACACAATTAGACCCAACCTAATCATGACAAAACAAAAGATAATTACTTGACACATTGGAAAGAATTAACAAAAAAACAGAGCAAACTAGAATGCTATTTGGCCCTAAACAGAGAGTACACAGTGGCAGAATACCTGACCACTGTAACTGACCCAAACTTAAGGAAAGCTTTGACTATGTACAGACTCAGTGAGCATAGCCTTGCTATTGAGAAAGGCCGCCGTAGGCAGACATGGCTCTCAAGAGAAGACAGGCTATGTGCACACTGCCCACAAAATGAGGTGGAAACCGAGCTGCACTTCCTAACCTCCTGCCCAATGTATGACCATATTAGAGACACATATTTCCCTCAGATCACACAGATCCACAAAGAATTCGAAAACAAATCCAAATCCCATATCTACTGGGTGAAATTCCACAGTGTGCCATCACAGCAGCAAGATTTGTGACCTGTTGCCACAAGAAAACGGCAACCAGTGAAGAACAAACACCATTGTAAATACAACCCATATTTATGCTTACTTATTTTAACTTGTGTGCTTTAACCATTTGTACATTGTTACAACACTGTATATATATAATATGACATTTGTAATGGATATTGTTTTGAAACTTCTGTATGTGTAATGTTTACTGTTAATTTGTATTGTTTGTTTCACTTTTGTGTATTGTCTACCTCACCTGCTTTGGCAATGTTAACACATGTTTCCCATGCCAATAAAGCCCCTTGAATTGAATTGAATTGAGAGAGAGAGAGAGAGAGAGAGAGAGAGAGAGAGAGAGAGAGAGAGAGAGAGAGAGAGAGAGAGAGAGAGAGAGAGAGAGAGAGAGAGAGAGAGAGAGAGAGAGAGAGAGAGAGAGGGGGGGGGGGGTTTGGACTTTGGAACTTCTATGAGTGTAATGTTTACTCTTCATTTTTATTGTTTTATTTCACTTTTGTATATTATCTACTTCACTGGCTTTGGCAATGTTAACATGTTTCCCATGCCAATCAAGCCCTTGAATTGAATTGAATTCAGAGAGCGAGAGAGAGGCAGTTAGACTAGGAAAGACTGCCAGAACATTTCCGCCCCCCAAATCAGGAGGACAACCCGACTGTAGGAGCGGACGGGATACTCTGTAGTTTTCCTATTCGAACCACTATCCCCCAGCCCAGTTCCCCTCCCCCTGAGACAATAACAGACTGGTGCCTCCTACCGTTCATGGGTGACATGGTGCCACAGTGGCCTCTGACTTCAGTGCCAGAAGCAGCAGCTAATGATAATTAGTCAGTCCCTTTGTCCTTGAGGTTTGGACTGGTTCCCCTCGTCCCCTGTTGACCAGACCATAAGGGAGACTTCTCCAACTGGGCTATCCATCTAGCTAAAGTTAATATACTGTTAGAATTGTATCATTCACACACAAGTATATAAAAACATATCACATACAATTAAGCTCTCAAATAATCACATAATTAAGAGGTGACAGTATTTTGGTTTTTTTTCTTGGCAAGTTAATGCCCCTAATGTTCCAGCTTACAGACATTATGTTCCAGCTTACAAATGTCACATCCCCAGCCCAGTTTCCCTCCCAGCCCTGTTACTCTCTCAGTTGTCTTGTTGCTTTGTTGTTGTAGTTGTCTTCCCTGGGTTCAGCATGGTGATAACTGCTGGTGTGAACTGTGAAGTGTTCTTAACCGGCCCCTTTGTGTTCAGGGTCCTCGCGTTCGATTGGTAGACAACCGGCACACAGAGAAGACAAACACACAGTTCATATCCCTCTGAACACACATAGAGAATACTGTTGCTGGGCAAGAGCTTTTCCTTTCTCAATTTTCTCCTCTTAATTTCTCTCCACTTCTCTTCCCTTCTCTTCCGTTCCCTTCTCTTCTCTCCCCTTCTCTTCTCTCCTCTCCACTTCTCTTCTCTTATCTTATCCTCTGTTCTGCTTCTCCTTCTCTTATCTTCTCCCCTGCTCTCCTTATCCAGTCCTCTCTTCTCTGTTCTTATCTGCTGGCCTGTCCTTTTTCATTAGCCAGCAGATTTTTCACATCTCTGTGTGTTTAGTGTTCATTGGCCTCTCGCTGTCCCAGTTTGAGTTGGACATGGTAAAGTGTACTGTATATCAAAATAAGTGGCACGACACAAAATACGAGGATTTAAGCAAATGGACGTATGGCTGACTAGTAAACGGACCCTGAAAGTACACCTGCTCAGAGTGATGTCAACCGAGTAACGGCTTCAGACAGCTCCGTTGGATTGGATTTCTTCGTCTTCATCTGATGTTTTTGGATGAAGGGGAGAGAAACATACTACAAACCATCTATATTTCCTTTCGCTCAGATGTTCTCTTAGAGACCCTCTAGAAAATGATAGACCACAGTCAATCATCACATGCTGTCAGAGAATTGCATTGTGCTCTAACCCCTGGCCTACACCTGACACTCTTAGTCCTTTAGGTTCTTTGTCATGTGGCTTCTGCATTAGCCAATGACGGTTCGAGTCAGTGTTTGGAACTTAGAATGGAGGGGTGGGGCCGTCTGACAGCATGGCGATGTCATTCCATTTTCCTTTTTAGATCATCCAGCACGTAACACAATGTGACAGGCAAAGCCAACTCCGGAAATCAAAGCCTTCCTTTAGCTTCCACATTCTCCGAATGAAAACTATTTGAGTGGCTTAGAAAAACTTCAAAGCCGTGGAGAGAGGGGGGCTTTTTTAATTTCAGATAAGGCCCTGGAGCTGAATGTGAACTGCTGGAAATGTAAAAGTTCACATCTTAATCGACGTGACCAGGCTGAATTGAGAAGTGAAGAACTCATCTCCAGAGTCCCTGTTTTTTTTTTCTTTCTTCGGAATAGTCGGAAGATGATGCAAAACCCTCTGCGGGATGGAAAGAGAAAGAGAGAGTGAGAGAGACAGAGAGAGAGCGAGAGAGATGAGGTGGCCAACGAGGTAAGGTGGAAACTGAGCTGCACTACTTAACCTCCTGCCAAATATATGACCGTATTAGAGACACATATTTCCCTCAGATTACACAGACCCACAAAGAATTCGAAAAACAAATCCAATTTTGATAAACTCCCATATCTATTGGGTGAAATACCTCAGTGTGCATCACAGCAGAAAGATGTGACCTGTTGACACAAGAAAAGGGAAACCAGTGAAGAACAAGCACCAGTGTAAATATAACCTAGATTTATGTTTATTTATTTTCTCATTTGTGCTTTAACTATTTGCACATCATTACAACACTGTATATAGACATAATACGACATTTGAAATGTCTTTATAATTTTGGAACTTTTGTCAGTGTAATGTTTACTGTTCATTTTTATTGTTTATTTCACTTTAGTCTTGTATCTATTTCACTTGCTTTGGTAATGTAAACATATGTTTCCCATGCCAATAAAGCCCCTTGAATTTAAATTGAATTGAGAGGGAGACTGTGAGAGAGTGAGAGAGAGAGAGCGAGAGAGGTAGACAGAGAGAGAAAGAGGGAAAGGGAGACTGCGAGAGAGAGGGAGACTGTGTGAGAGAGAGAGAGAGAGAGAGAGAGAGAGAGAGGGGGGGGGGGGGGGGGCTGAGAGAAGCAGTGTGGTCTGTCTGCTGAGGTACACCTACTGTAGCCAGACATCACAGGCGTTGGTTAGCAGCACAAACACCATTTGTTTAGTTGAGCTGCGGTTGTATCATCCGTTCTATTGATTTGTCTGTGATGGTGCTGTCGTTATCAAGCCCAGATATTCTCTCCTAAAGCCAGCTGCTAAGTCGACCTTCTAGAAGAAGCAATGAAGTCACTGCCACTTCATGTGTTACACTATTTACTTTCATTTGGATTGTGTGTGTGGTGTGACGTGGTGTGTGTGTGGTGTAACGTGGTGTGTGTGTGTGGTGTGACGTGGTGTGACGTGGTGTGTGTGTGTGGTGTGACGTGGTGTGTGTGTGGTGTGACGTGGTGTGTGTGTGGTGTGACGTGGTGTGTGTGTGGTGTGACGTGGTGTGTGTGTGGTGTGACGTGGTGTGAGTGTGGTGTGACGTGGTGTGTGTGTGGTGTGACGTGGTGTGAGTGTGGTGTGACGTGGTGTGTGTGTGTGGTGTGACGTGGTGTGTGTGTGTGGTGTGACGTGGTGTGTGTGTGGTGTGACGTGGTGTGTGTGTGGTGTGACGTGGTGTGTGTGTGGTGTGACGTGGTGTGAGTGTGGTGTGACGTGGTGTGTGTGTGGTGTGACGTGGTGTGTGTGTGGTGTGACGTGGTGTGTGTGTGGTGTGACGTGGTGTGTGTGTGGTGTGACGTGGTGTGTGTGTGGTGTGACGTGGTGTGAGTGTGGTGTGACGTGGTGTGTGTGTGGTGTGACGTGGTGTGTGTGTGTGTTTATATGTTTTGTCTGCAACGTTTATCTTAATTAAGAAATGAAAGCAGAGTTGCAGTCACACACTATTAGATGATCAATGCATGATCTTGTTTGTTGCTGTTGTATTCCCAGTATGTTGTTAATTCCCTGTTTGTTTTCCAGACGTACAGTAGTTCAGGAACAAAGGCCACCTCTAGTCTGACAGAGCATGATAAGACAGAAACACACATTGTGGAACTCTCTGAGGCGAGGATAACCACGCTCCCTATAGCCTCGTTACTCAGATGACAAGTTGGACGGGGCACTTAGCAGAGTCCCTAAATAGCAGCAACGTTGTGTGCGTTTCTGCACCGAGGAGAGTAGAGAGATGGGAGGCAGAGGGAGACTGAAAGAGAACACATTGTTCAGTGTCTCCCTGAGAGAGCAGAGGCTATAGGAACAGCGGCGTTGGGGTGATGGGGCATTAGGCAACAACAGCGTCCTTGGCTGCTTCTCTCACTGTATGCAGACTCCAGTGGATGCAGACTCCAGTGGATGCAGACTCTAGATAAGACCTGCTGTGTTTATTGCAAAGGCCTGAGCTATGGTCCACCTACTGAATTATGGTCCACATGCTGAGCTATGGTCCACATACTAAATGATGGTCCACATACTGAATTATGGTCCACATACTGAGCAATGGTCCACATACTGAGCTATGGTCCACGTACTGAATTATGGTCCACATGCTGAGCTATGGTCCACATACTGAATGATGGTCCACATACTGAGCTATGGTCCACCTACTGAGCTATGGTCCACATACTGAATGATGGTCCACATACTGAGCTATGGTCCACCTACTGAATTATGGTCCACCTACTGAATTATGGTACACATACTGAGCTATGGTCCACATGCTGAATTATGGTCCACATACTGAGCAATGGTCCACATACTGAGCTATGGTCCACATGCTGAATTATGGTCCACATACTGAGCTATGGTCCACATGCTGAATTATGGTCCACATACTGAGCTATGGTCCACATGCTGAATTATGGTCCACCTACTGAATTATGGTCCACATGCTGAGCTATGGTCCACATACTGAATGATGGTCCACATACTGAGCTATGGTCCACCTACTGAATTATGGTCCACCTACTGAATTATGGTCCACATACTGAGCTATGGTCCACATACTGAATGATGGTCCACCTACTGAGCTATGGTCCACCTACTGAGCTATGGTCCACATACTGAGCTATGGTCCACATACTGAATGATGGTCCACATACTGAGCTATGGTCCACATACTGAATTATGGTCCACATACTGAGCTATGGTCCACATGCTGAATTATGGTCCACATACTGAGCTATGGTCCACATACTGAATTATGGTCCACATACTGAGCTATGGTCCACATGCTGAGCTACGGTCCACATACTGAATGATGGTCCACATACTGAGCTATGGTCCACCTACTGAATTATGGTCCACCTACTGAATTATGGTCCACATACTGAATTATGGTCCACATACTGAGCTATGGTCCACCTACTGAGCTATGGTCCACATGCTGAGCTATGGTCCACATACTGAATTATGGTCCACATACTGAGCTATGGTCCACCTACTGAGCTATGGTCCACATACTGAGCTATGGTCCACATACTGAGCTATGGTCCACATACTGAATTATGGTCCACATACTGAGCTATAGTCCACATACTGAGCTATGGTCCACATACTGAATTATGGTCCACATACTGAGCTATGGTCCACCTACTGAATGATGGTCCACATACTGAGCTATGGTCCACATACTGAATTATGGTCCACATGCTGAGCTAGGGTCTACCTACTGAATTATGGTCCACATACTGAATTATGGTCCACATGCTGAGCTATGGTCCACATACTGAGCTATGGTCCACCTACTGAATTATGGTCCACATACTGAATTATGGTCCACATGCTGAGCTATGGTCCACACACTGAGCTATGGTCCATATACTGAATTATGGTCCACATACTGAGCTATGGTCCACCTACTGAATTATGGTTCACATACTGAGCTATGGTCCACATACTGAATTATGGTCCACATACTGAGCTATGGTCCACCTACTGAGCTATGGTCCACATACTGAGCTATGGTCCACATACTGAATTATGGTCCACCTACTGAATTATGTTCCACATACTGAGCTCTGGTCCACATACTGAGCTATGGTCCACATACTGAATTATGGTCCACATACTGAGCTATGGTCCACATACTGAGCTATGGTCCACATACTGAATTATGGTCCACATACTGAGCTATGGTCCACCTACTGAATTATGGTCCACATACTGAATTATGGTCCACATACTGAGCTATGGTCCACATACTGAGCTATGGTCCACATACTGAGCTATGGTCCACATACTAAATTATGGTCCACATACTGAGCTATGGTCCACCTACTGAATTATGGTCCACATACTGAGCTATGGTCCACATACTGAGCTATGGTCCACATACTGAGCTATGGTCCACATGCTGAGCTATGGTCCACCTACTGAATGATGGTCCACATACTGAGCTATGGTCCACATACTGAATTATGGTCCACATACTGAGCTATGGTCCACATACTGAATTATGGTCCACCTACTGAATGATGGTCCACATACTGAGCTATGGTCCACATACTGAGCTATGGTCCACATACTGAGCTATGGTCCACATACTGAGCTATGGTCCACATGCTGAATTATGGTCCACATGCTGAGCTATGGTCCACCTACTGAATTATGGTCCACATACTGAATTATGGTCCACATGCTGAGCTATGGTCCACCTACTGAATTATGGTCCACGTACTGAATTATGGCCCACATACTGAGCTATGGTCCACATACTGAGCAATGGTCCACATACTGAGCAATGGTCCACATACTGAATTATGGTCCACATACTGAGCAATGGTCCACCTACTGAATTATGGTCCACATACTGAATTATGGTCCACATACTGAATTATGGTCCACATACCGAGCAATGGTCCACATACTGAGCTATGGTCCACATGCTGAGCTATGGTCCACATGCTGAGCAATGGTCCACCTACTGAATTATGGTCCACATACTGAATTATGGTCCACATACTGAGCTATGGTCCACATGCTGAGCAATGGTCCACATACTGAATTATGGTCCACATACTGAGCTATGGTCCACATGCTGAGCTATGGTCCACCTACTCAATTATGGTCCACATACTGAGCAATGGTCCACATACTGAGCTATGGTCCACATACTGAGCTATGGTCCACATACTGAATTATGGTCCACCTACTGAATTATGGTCCACATACTGAGCTATGGTCCACATACTGAATTATGGTCCACATACTGAATTATGGTCCACATACTGAGCTATTGTCCACATGCTGAGCAATGGTCCACATGATGAGCTATGGTCCACATACTGAATTATGGTCCACATACTGAGCAATGGTCCACATACTAAATTATGGTCCACATACTGAGCAATGGTCCACATACTGAGCTATGGTCCACATACTGAGCTATGGTCCACCTACTGAGCTATAGTCCACATACTGAGCTATAGTCCACATACTGAATTATGGTCCACATACTGAATTATGGTCCACATACTGAGCTATGGTCCACATACTGAGCTATGGTCCACATACTGAGCTATGGTCCACATACTGAGCAATGGTCCACATACTGAATTATGGTCCACATACTGAATTATGGTCCACATGCTGAGCAATGGTCCACATACTGAATTATGGTCCACATACTGAATTATGGTCCACATACTGAGCTATGGTCCACATACTGAGCTATGGTCCACATACTGAGCAATGGTCCACATACTGAATTATGGTCCACATACTGAGCTATGGTCCACATACTGAGCTATGGTCTACATACTGAGCTATGGTCCACATACTGAATTATGGTCCACATACTGAGCTATGGTCCACCTACTGAATTATGGTCCACATACTGAATTATGGTCCACATACTGAGCAATGGTCCACATACTGAATTATGGTCCACGTACTGAGCAATGGTCCACATACTGAGCTATGGTCCACATGCTGAGCTATGGTCCACATACTGAATTATGGTCCACATACTGAGCTATGGTCCACCTACTGAATTATGGTCCACATACTGAGCAATGGTCCACATACTGAATTATGGTCCACATACTGAGCTATGGTCCACATACTGAATTATGGTCCACATACTGAGCAATGGTCCACATACTGAATTATGGTCCACATACTGAGCAATGGTCCACATACTGAGCTATGGTCCACATGCTGAGCTATGGTCCACATACTGAATTATGGTCCACATACTGAGCTATGGTCCACATGCTGAGCTATGGTCCACATACTGAATTATGGTCCACATACTGAGCTATGGTCCACCTACTGAATTATGGTCCACATACTGAATTATGGTCCACATACTGAGCAATGGTCCACATACTGAATTATGGTCCACGTACTGAGCAATGGTCCACATACTGAGCTATGGTCCACATGCTGAGCTATGGTCCACATACTGAATTATGGTCCACATACTGAGCTATGGTCCACCTACTGAATTATGGTCCACATACTGAGCAATGGTCCACATACTGAATTATGGTCCACATACTGAGCTATGGTCCACCTACTGAATTATGGTCCACATACTGAGCAATGGTCCACATACTGAATTATGGTCCACATACTGAGCAATGGTCCACATACTGAGCTATGGTCCACATGCTGAGCTATGGTCCACATACTGAATTATGGTCCACATACTGAGCTATGGTCCACATGCTGAGCTATGGTCCACATACTGAATTATGGTCCACATACTGAGCTATGGTCCACATACTGAGCTATGGTCCACATTCTGAATTATGGTCCACATACTGAGCTATGGTCCACATACTGAGCTATGGTCCACATACTGAATTATGGTCCACATACTGAGCTATGGTCCACATGGTGAGCTATGGTCCACATACTGAATGATGGTCCACATGCTGAGCTATGGTCCACATACTGAATTATGGTCCACATACTGAGCTATGGTCCACATACTGAATTATGGTCCACATACTGAGCTATGGTCCACATGCTGAATTATGGTCCACCTACTGAGCTATGGTCCACATACTGAATTATGGTCCACCTACTGAATTATGGTCCACATACTGAGCTATGGTCCACATACTGAATTATGGTCCACATACTGAATTATGGTCCACATACTGAGCTATTGTCCACATGCTGAGCAATGGTCCACATGCTGAGCTATGGTCCACATACTGAATTATGGTCCACATACTGAGCAATGGTCCACATACTAAATTATGGTCCACATACTGAGCAATGGTCCACATACTGAGCTATGGTCCACATACTGAGCTATGGTCCACCTACTGAGCTATAGTCCACATACTGAGCTATAGTCCACATACTGAATTATGGTCCACATACTGAATTATGGTCCACATACTGAGCTATGGTCCACATACTGAGCTATGGTCCACATACTGTATGATTGACAACTCTGCCTTGTCCTCTCTAGACCTGCTGGCATAGTTAATAGTAAACCCAAAGCAGACAGACATTAACACTTTATTTACAACTAACTCTGAATAAGCTACTCGACTATCAACTAACCTTAACAAGTTGTTGCATATCAACAAAGTTGCTGTTGATGGTTTGATGATAGTTTGAACATCTGTAGACTATCAATAGGGGACTGTGGGATCTATGGCAGTAAGGTGATGAACAAATGTGTCTACAAAAAGTGAGTGCATCACAATAACCTGTAGCCTACAGTATGAAACCAAGTCTTCCTAGCTGCCTGTTGATAAGGCAATTCCCACACTTGGAAATTACCTGAATTTACCTAGAAATCGCTTGAAAATACAAGGGGCTGAATGCTGTGCATTCAGTAAACAGTAAATTCAAGAGGAAGAAGAAGGATCACCAAAAAAGAAAGAAGAAAACAACAATAAATCTATTTGTTAGGTTGGGCTCAGTAAGAGAAATAATTATATTGGTCTGTTTGATTATGGGCTAAGGAGCTAGTTAATTCCGCTTAGCAGGCAAACAGGCCTTTGCTCTCTCTGTAGACTAATGATGTGGGCATTGGGCCACACAGCAGAGCTACATTAGGCTTAGTGTCATTTACACTGACTGATTACTCTCTCTCTCTCCCCTCCCCCTCTGTCTCTCGCTCTCTATCTCCCCCTCCCCCTCTGTCTCTCTCTCTCTTTCTCTCTCCCCCTCCCCCTCTGTCTCTCTCTCTCTTTCTCTTTCTCTCTCCCCCGCTCGATTATTCTCTATTTCTCTCTCTCTCTCCCTCTCGATTATTCTCTCAATTATTCTCTCTCTCCCCTTCTCCATTATTCTCTCCCCTTCTCCATTATTCTCTCCCCTTCTCCATTATTCTCTCCCCTTCTCCATTATTCTCTCCCCTTCTCGATTTCTCTCTCTCTCTCGATTTCTCTCTCTCTCTCGATTTCTCTCTCTCTCTTGATTTCTCTCTCTCTCTCTCTCTCTCGATTTCTCTCTCTCTCTCGATTTCTCTCTCTCTCTATTTCTCTCTCTCTCTCTCTCGATTATTCTCTCTCTCTCTCTCGATTATTCTCTCTCTCTCTCGATTATTCTCTCTCTCTCTCTCTCTCTCGATTTCTCTCTCTCTCTCTTGATTTCTCTCTCTCTCTCTCTCGATTTCTCTCTCTCTCTCTCTCGATTTCTCTCTCTCTCGATTTCTCTCTCTCGATTATTCTCTCTCTCTCTCTCGATTATTCTCTCTCTCACGATTATTCTCTCAAATTCAAATTCAAATTCAAGCTGCTTTATTGGCATGAAAAACATTTTGTCAATATTGCCAAAGCAACAATGTATACAATATACATTGTAATAAAATTATAAACAATGACAAATAATAATATAGAATGGCAGTAAATAATAATACAAAATTAAATATAAAAATAGTAACAATAAAATGGTAACAGTCAATAATCGAATGTAATGTAATAAAAAAATGAAACTATAACTCTCTCTCTCTCGATTATTCTCTCTCTCTCGATTATTCTCTCTCTCTCTCTCGATTTCTCTCTCTCGATTTCTCTCTCTCGATTTCTCTCTCGATTTCTCTCTCGATTTCTCTCTCTCTCGATTTCTCTCTCTCTCGATTTCTCTCTCTCGATTATTCTCTCTCTCTCTCGATTTTTCTCTCTCTCTCTCTCTCCCGATTTCTCTCTCTCTCTCGATTTCTCTCTCTCTCTCGATTTCTCTCTCTCGATTTCTCTCTCTCGATTTCTCTCTCTCGATTATTCTCTCTCTCTCGATTATTCTCTCTCTCACGATTATTCTCTCTCTCTCTCTCTTTCTCCCTCTTTCTCCCTCTCCATTATTATCTCTCTCTCTTTCTCCCTCTCCATTATTCTCTCTCTCTCCCTCTCCCTTTCTCTCTCTCCCCCTCTCGATTATTCTCTGTCTCTCTCTCCATGTTCTGAATACAGAGGAAGGTATAATTTATTGAGTTGTGTTTGATCAAGTCTGTCTGGACAACTCAATCACATACAGTGTCTGTCTGGCACAAGAGATATCACTGAGCGACATTACCCCTGAATGAGTACAGTCCTCTTCACAACAGTCTGCTTAATACTACTAAAGAATGGGCAAATGCTCATGGTGCCCAAGCAGACTAAATAATAGAATAGAATCTAGGAAAAAAATGTAATAATGCTCTCATACCTCATTGACCACAATATAAATAGGTAAAGGATAGTGAAGTCATCTGATAAACTAATTGATCAGTGGCTGAGGTTTATCGGTTGCGGATTTTCTAAGATTACTTGGGAAGATAGAATGTGTAGCTAGCTATGCCTACTGTCTGTCAAACAGTACTATAAGCAGAGAATAGAAGAATGAACCCTAAACTACCACAAAGGGACTACTGAGGAACCCACCCAGCCTGAAACATTAGCGAGGCAACATCGACGCGAACATCCCTAGTCTCTGACCTGCGACCAGGGGTGGCACTACATTGATTTTACATTGACTGCCCTCCCCAGTCTCCAGGCTCTGTTCTTTGGTGTAGCCACATCGACCCAGAGTGAATAGGCCCTGGGCCCCAGGAACCACAGGTGGTGGCATTGACCCACCCCAGACTGAGAGCAGAATCCAGGGGAGCGAGGGGGTTGGTGGGGGTGGTCTGGGGATCGACCTCTCAGGGTGGATGTTTCTCTCTCTTACAGATCCCATCGATATGTCTCTAGGTACTAACTGACTGAGTAGGGGACAATAGACCTTTCATTTTCTCTTTCTTTCTTCTGCATCCTTCTATTCTTCTCTTTAGACTGTAGATAAGAGAATAAAGAAATTCCCTGAAATACACTTCTGGTTTTATTGATTATTTTCACTGTGTACCATGGATATGATATTTTTATTTCTATTATTATCTTGTCTTGTCTTTGAGATAGATTGTACAAGTGCATTACAGCTTTTACATCCACTAGTCACTGTATTGCATGATCATGATTTCTTAGCCAATCAAATACTGACTCTATCATAAAATGCTCTATTTGTCTGGCATCTTGGACATTTGTTTTGTTTTCTATATAGTTGTATCAGAATTGTAATTCATTGGTATTGAGTTGGGTCTTATTCTTGTACTGTTTTGCCTTCCTCAAGGCATGCTGCTGGGGTTTGTTTGTCAGTGTCAAAGTGTAGCAAAACAACCCTGCAGTAATCATAATCCTGTGGTCCACGACACTCGTTCGAAAACAGCACAGTGAATTCCATGCCTCCGCTTTCAAACGCCTGTTTTAGAACACTTCAGAGAGGGCTGACTGGCTGGCTCCAGGCAATGGGGTGCCAGGAACACACACACAAGCAGTGAAATAATGGAATAGTCAGGGGCAATGGGCAACTTTACAAACAGGAGTACTTGCTAGAGAAGTGGATAGGGAAATGGTCATGGTTCTAGAATGTAGCCATATTCAAATGGCCTGGAGTGACAGATGGAAACACATATCACTAAAGATGGATGGTTCTGTGGGTTCCAGAACACAAACACCATATACAGTCTACCTACTGCAGAAGGACATCATTTTCTATTTGCTTTCTATAACATTATTATAGACTGCCCTGGGAGAATACATGTGCTTCATCCAATTCATGAATTTAACCTTCATTTAACTAGGCAAGTCAGTTAAGAACAAATTCTTAATTACAGTGACGACCTACAGGGAAACAGTGGGTTAACTGCCTTGTTCAGAGTCAGAATGACAGAGTTTTACCTTGTCAGCTCGGGGATTTGATCCAGCAACATTTCGGTTACTGGCCCAATGCTCTAACCACTAGACTACCTGCCGCCCTGACACATATGGTTGGGAGCGTACACTTCATTACCAAAAGCGCTTGTCAAACATCTCATTCTAAAATCATCATTAATATGGAGTTGGTCCCCTACTTTGCTGTTGCAACAGCCTCTACTCTTATGGGAAGGCTTTCCGCTAGATGTTGACACATCGCTGCGGGGACTTGTTTCCATTCAGCTTTAGTGAGGCCGGGCACTAATGTTGGGCGATTAGGCCTGGCTCGCAGTCGGCGTTCCAATTCATCCCAAAGGTGTTCAATGGAGTTGAGGTCAGGGCTCTGTGCAGGCCAGTCAAGTTCTTCTACACCGATCTCTACAAACCATTTCTGTATGGACCTTGCTTTGTACATGGTGCATCATCATGCTGAAACAGGAAGGGTCTTCCCCAAACTGTTGCCACAAAGTTGGAAGTGCAGAATTGTCTAGAAGGTTTTAAGAATGACACAAATATTAATTTTCATGAAGTCTGCTGCCTTAATTTGTATGATTGCAATTTGCATATACTCCAGAATGTTATGAAGAGTGATCAGATGAATTAAAATTAATTGCAAAGTCCCTCTTTGCAAAGTCCCTCTTTGCCATGCAAATTAACTGAATCCCCAAAAAAAACATTTCCACTGCATTTCAGCCCTGCCACAAAAGGACCAGCTGACATCATGTCAGTGATTCTCTTGATTCAGGTGTGAGTGTTGACGAGGACAAGGCTGGAGATCACTCTGTTATGCTGATTGAGTTCGAATAACAGACTGGAAGCTTCAAAAGGAGGGTGGTGCTTGGAATCATTCTTCCACCTCTGTCAACCATGGTTACCTGCAAGGAAACACGTGTCGTCATCATTGCTTTGCACAAAAAGGGCTTCACAGGCAAGGACATTGCTGCCAGTAAGATTGCACCTAAATCAACCATTTATCGTATCATCAAGAACTTCAAGGAGAGCGGTTCAATTGTTGTGAAGAAGGCTTCAGGGCGCCCAAGAAAGTCCAGCAAGCGCCAGGACCGTCTCCTAAAGTTGATTCAGCTGCGGGATCGGGGCACCAACAGCACAGAGCTTGCTCAGGAATGGCAGCAGGCAGGTGTGAGTGCATCTGCAGATTACTCGTTGGTTATTACTGCATTGTCGGAACTAGAAGCACAAGCATTTCGCTACACTCGCATTAACATCTGCTAACCATGTGTATGTGACAAATAAAATTTGATTTGATTTGATTTGACTAAAGAATAGTACCAACACATCCTCCGAGAGCAACTTCTCCCAACCATCCAGGAACAGTTTGGTGACGAACAATGCATTTTCCAGCATGATGGAACACCTTGCCATAAGGAAAAGGTGATAACTAAGTGGCTCGGGTAACAAAACATCGATATTTTGGGTCCATGGCCAGGAAACTCCCTAGACCTTATTAATCCCATTGAGAACTTGTGGTCAATCCTCAAGAGGCGGGTAGACGAACAAAAACCCACAAATTCAGACAAACTCCAAGCATTTATTATGCAAGAATGGGCTGCCATCAGTCAGGATGTGGCCCAGAGGTTAATTGACAGCATGCCAGGGCTGATTGCAGAGGTCTTGAAAAAGAAGGGTCAACACTACAAATATTGACTCTTTGCATCAACTTCATGAAATTGTCGATAAAAACCTTGGACATGTATGAAATGCTTGTAATTATACTTCAGTATTCCATAGTAACATCTGACAAAATTATCTAAAGACACTGAGGCAGCAGGCTTGGTGAAAATTAATATTTGTGTCATTCTCAAAACTTTTGGCCACGAATGTATGCTGTAGCGTTAAGATTACCCTTCACTGGAACTAAGGAGCCAGAACGATGAAAAACAGCTCCAGACCATTATTCCTTCTCCACCAAACTTTACAGTGTGCACTATGCATTAGGACAGGTAGCATCCTCCTGGCATCCTCCAAACCCAGACACGTCCGTCGGACTGCCAGATGGTGAAGCGTGATTCATCACACAAGAGAACGCGTTTCCACTGCTTCAGTTCAATGACAGCGAGATTTACACCACTCCAGCCGACACTTGGCATTGCGCAAATCTTAGGCTTGTGTGCGGCTGCTTGGCCATGGAAATCCATTTCATGAAGCTCCCGACGATCAGTTCTTGTGCTGACGTTGCTTTCAGAGGCAGTTTGGAACTCGGCAGTGAGTGTTGCAGCCGAGGACAGACGTTTTTTACGTGCTACGCGCTTTAGCACTCTGCAGTCATGTTCTGTGATCTTGTGTTGCCTACCACTTTGCAGCTGAGCTGTTGTTTCTCCTAAACATTTCCACTTCACAATAACAGCACTTACAGTTGACCGGAGCAGCTCTAGCAGGGCAGAAATTTGACGAATTTACTCTTTGGAAAGGTGGCATCCTATGACAGTGCCATGTTGAAAGTCCCTGAGCTCTTCAGTAAGGCCATTCTACTGACAATGTTTGTCTATGGAGATTGCATGGCTGTGTGCTCGATTTTATACACCTGTCAGCTATGGGTTTTCCAATGCCTCGCAAAGAAGTGCATCTATTGGTAGATGGGTGAAAAAAAAGCAAACATTGAATATCCTTTTGAGCATGGTGAAGTTATTAATTACACTTTGGATGGTGTATCAACACACCAAGTCACTACAAAGACACAGGCGTCCTTCCTAACTCAGTTGCAGGAGAGAAAGGACACTGCTCAGGGATTTCACCATGAAGCCAATGGTGACTTTAAAACAGTGGTTAATGGTTGTGATAGGAGAAAACTGAGGATGGATCACCAACAATGTAGTTACTTCACAATACTAACCTAAATGACAGAGTGAAAAGAAGGAAGCCTGTACAGAATAAAAATATTCCAAAACATGCATCCTGTTTGCAATAAGGCACTCAAGTAATGCTGCAAAAAATGGTGTAAAACAATTAACTTTTTGTCCTGAATACAAATTGTTATGTTTCGGGCAAATCCACTCTCCATAATTTCAAGCAACGTGGTGGCTACATTATGTTATGGGTATGCTTGTCATCATTAATGACTGGGGCGTTTTTCAGGATAAAATAAACAGAACGTAGCTAAGCAAAGGAAAACTCCTAGTGGAAAAACTGATTCAGTCTGCTTTCCACCAGACATATTTCAGATTTCACCTTTTAAAAATAATAATGGGTAAATGTTGCATAATCCAGTTGTGGAAAGTTCTTAGAGACTTACCCAGAAATACTCACAGCTGTACAGTAATAGCTGCCAAAGTTGCTTCTACAAGTATTGACTCAGGCGTGTGAATACCTATGTAAATGAGATATTTCTGTCAGTTTCTATACATTTGAAACCATTTCTAACAGCATGTTTTCCCTTTGTCATAATGGTGTGTTAACACTTTCTGAAGGCACTGTATTACTGGTTTAAAAATATGTTCTGGGTTTTGACACAAAGATAAACTATACTACTTGTCCAATCTTGACTACTGTCCGGTGATATAGTCAGGTTCAGCAAAGAAAGACCTAGCACACCTGCAGCTGGCTCAAAACAAAACAGCACGCCTTGTCCTTAACTGCACACGTGGAACTAACTTCAACAACATGCATGATAGTCTTTCATGGTTGAGGGTTGAGGAGAAATTGTCTTTTTAAGAAAAATGTGTATGTAGAAAATGCCTAACCATTTGCATAATCTTTTTGCATAGACTTCAAACAGACATACATACCCCACCAGACAAGCCACAATGGGTTTCTTCACTGTACCCAAGCCAAAAAAAGATTTAAGATGTTACTCATTTATGTACAGAGCCATGACATCATGGAATACACCAGAGGTTACTCAGGCAAAAATAAAGTTCAGCTTTAAAAAAGAGACAAAAAACAATGGATCACAGCAGCTCTCGTCTTTCTAAAGATTTCATTTAACCTGTTGGGGATGGGGGCGCTGTTTAGACTATTTATGCTAATGTGGCTAATTTTTTAAACGGCTTCCCACAAAATCCTTGATCGTACAATATGCATATTATTATTATTATTGGATAGAAAACAGTCTATAGTTTCTATAGGAGTTGAAATTTTGTCTCTAAGTGGAACAGAGCCCATTCTACAGCAATTTCCCTGACATGGAGTCAGATTTGAGAAATGTTGGCCACTTTTCTGAAGTCAGTTAAAAGGGCACTGTCGTTGCTATGACTATACGGACACTTCTTACGTCTTCCCCTGGATGCCTTTACGTGATGACGATTCCAACGGGCTCGATTGCGCGTTCACAGGCCCTACAAATGAAAAAACTCTGAAGCTAGTCATTCTTTGGGAGCTGCGTAACGCGCGTGGAAGACACCGACCCTCTCCTGTTCCAAGCGTTAGTTTAGCCTGTTATATTTCTCCGGTCATCTTTTCACTCGTTATAGGAGTTACAAACATCATAAAGTAGTTAATTTAAAGTGTTTTATAGCAATTTATATCCGTTTAGTGCGATTTTGGGACATTTATTTTTGCAACGATGTGAAAAGTTGGGCATGCTTTTCAGTTCATCCCGAACTCAGTTGACATTTCCACATGGCAAGAGGACAGCTTTCCACCAAAAGACGATTTCTCCCAAGAAAGGATCCTTTGCCCAAGATACTGATGGAAGAACAGCTCAAGGTAGGACATTTTTATTATGATAAATCGTGTTTCTGTCGAAACATTTTAGTGGCTTAGGACGCCATGTTTTTTGACGTAGCTTCGCTTGGCGCAAACTGTATTGAAAAGTAAGGATAAATTAAAAAATGTAATAACGCAATTGTATTAAGAATTAAATTGTCTATCAATCCCTGTCCACCCTGTATTTTTTAGTCACGTTTATGAGTATTTATGTATAAGAGTAGATCACTGTCTAAGTGGCGCAAGGACATTTTCTTTACCAGCTTGTCTACATTTCACATTGTCTAACCATGATTTTGGTGGCTAAATATAAACATTTTCGATCAAACTGTATATGCATGTTGTAATGTGATGTTACAGGAGTGTCATCGGAAGAATTCTGAGAAGGTTAGTGAAAAAATTAATATCTTTTGGCGATGTTGACTTTTATCGCTCACTTTGGCTAGAATCAATGCTGGGCTGCTAATTGCTATGTGCTAAGCTAATATAACGATTTATTGTGTTTTCGCTGTAAGACACTTAGAAAATCTGAAATATTGTCTGTATTCACAGGATCTGTGTCTTTCGATTCGTGTATGCTGTGTATTTTTACGAAATGTTTGATGATTAGTAGTTAGGTAAACACGTTGCTCATTGTAATTATTCTAGTCCATTTGTGATGGTGGGTGCAATTGTAAACTATGCCATATACCTGAAATATGCACTTTTTTCTAACAAAACCTATCCCATACCATAAATATGTTATCAGACTGTCATCTAATGAGTTTTTTTGTTGGTTAGGGGCTATAAATATCTTAGTTTAGCCGAATTGGTGATGGCTACTGGTGTTGGTGGACAAATAAAAGATGGTGGATTATGCTAATGTGTTTTTAGGTAATAGATGTACATCTTTACATATTGTGTCTTCCCTGTAAAACATTTTAAAAATCGGAAATGTTGACTGGATTCATAAGATCTGTGTCTTTCATTAGCTGTATTGGACTTTAATGTGTGAAAGTTAAATATTTTAAAAAAATATTTTTTTTGAATTTCGCGGCACTGGTTTTTCAGTGGGGGGGGGGGGGGGGGGGGCCGCTAGCGCCACGCTGATCCTAGACAGGTTAAACCCCCTTGACTCGATGTCCACGCCCCCGCGGAAATTCGAATTAACATAACAAAGAATATCACCATAAAAATCTGTCACTTTAAGCTAGAGATATCTGTTTTCTTGCATTGAATGCGTCTCAATCTACCGCATCTGCTGTGAAAGGTGATCGAGCTAGAGCAACCATGAAACATCCTGAAAATACAGATTTTCACAAAATCGTCTGTAGCGTCCGAACGGTTAGGCCTACAAACTATCTTGGAAAGATGAGACTTTCACAAACACAATGGTGTTCTCTGTTTTGCACTACAACCCCCACAAGCGTCTTGTGACTCGTCTGCGTGTTGGTACAGCCGATCCGCCAACTTCTGTCTATAGCGTCCGAACAGTTCAGGCTACACACTAATATGACCCATCTGTGCAAAGGTGAGACTCACAAATACGTACATTCGGGCCTGACAAGACTGTTCTGAATGTCACCTGTTTCCAGTTGAAAGAAATTATGGAAATATGAGACTGTTTAGTGTCAAAAACGAGGGGTTAAATACATGTAAAAAGGAATAGACAAATGTTTCCTGATCTTTCTTATATCTCTCAGATATAGAACAGACACTTCAGAACAAACTTTCTTCAGATTTTTTGTGGTGGACTATCTGTTGTTCCATGTAGTGAATCTGTTATTCAGTGCGTTTGAATGGGCTAATAGCAATAAGGCCAAATAAAATGTTTCATCAAATAATTGTTTTCTATTTTTTGGGGATAATTCAAGGGGTCTTTAAATTCAAAATTATCCTTGGTATGATCTTAAAACAAGTCCATAGAGCTTAGTAGAACCCCCCTCCCCCGGCTTAGACAGGGCTTAGACTGTAATGGGTTGACTGTACTGTCTATAAGAATATGAATATGTATATATGAATAGTGTGTAAATAGTATTTATTTATTTTTATTTTTTAAATAGTGTCTTTCCAATATGTAACTCTTATTTTATGTTTTATTTTTTATTTAGAATGTAATGTAATATCTAATACTGTTCTTGTCTATAACAACTTTGTACTTTGTCGTGTATTTGTATGTTTTGTGTGGACCCCAGGAAGAGTAGCTGCTGCACATGCACTAGCTAATAATATCCTAATAAACTAAACTAAACCACACAGGGGCTGTGGTATCAAAGATTGGATTTAGAAAGTAAAGTGCCATTTACCCATTAGAAAGGTGCACATTTTTGCACATTTGTGGCCTGCTGGAGGTCATTTTGCAGGGCGCTGGCAGTGCACCTCCTTGCACAAAGGCGGAGGTAGCGGTCCTGCTGCTGGGTTGCTGCCCTCCTACGGCCTCCTCCACGTCTCCTGATGTACTGGCCTGTCTCCTGGTAGCGCCTCCATGCTCTGGACACTACGCTGACAGACACAGCAAACCTTTTTGCTACAGCTCGCATTGATGTGCCATCCTGGATGAACTGCACTACCTGAGCCACTTGTGTGGGTTGTAGACTCCGTCTCATGCGACCACTAGAGTGAGAGCACCGCCAGCATTCAAAAGTGACCAAAACATCAGCCAGGAAGCATAGAAACTGAGAAGTGGCCTGTGGTCACCACCTGCAGAATCACTCCTTTTTTGGGGGTATCTTGCTAATTGCCTATAATTTCCACCTTTTGTCTATTCCATTTGCACAACAGCATGTGAAGATTATTGTCAATCAGTGTTGCTTCCTAAGTGGACAGTTTGATTTCACAGAAGTGTGATTGACTTGGAGTTACATTGTGTTGTTTAAGTGTTCCCTTTATTTTTTTGAGCAGTGTATATAGGGGACTGTTCGTAAAATGTATATCTAAGGAGTATTGTATCAAGACCTGTCTGTGAGACTCGTCATCTCAAGTTCCCCACAGAAATACGGCCTCAGTAGGACCACCACACATCTGTTGTCTTAGTGTTGCTTGACTGTTGTTATCCTGTGCATGTATTGGTTTCCCCGATGCTGTCTATCTTCAGACATGTTCTACAGTGAAATTCAAGATTCAATCTGACAACACAAATTAGATCGCTGTTATTACTTTAGTGCTGTCATTTTTAAAATTTGTTATGATTATGTAGTATGTTGAGATTTATCATTTCATATAAAAAGAGACTATAGAACTTCTACATCTCTGCCTGTCAGCAACCTATTCTGAATCCCTAGACCAGGGAGAAGCTACTGACACCCCCTTTTGTAGGCCCGTGGATCTCAGTCGGGTCTCAACTTACTGTTGAGAGTTAGAATAATAGAATACACAAGGTGTCATTTCAAAATGTGGTTGTGCATCAAGACTTACTCAATTAGCCCATGTCAGTATTTAGATTGGTAAATTAGTATAGTGGCCAACTATCTAAGCTTGTAGTAAGCATGGTCGAATCATCAGTTATCATATTAAAAACTGAAAACATGGCCTCCTGAGTGGCGCAGCGGTCTAAGGCACTGCATCGCAGTGTTGCAGCGTCACTATAGCCTGGGGTTTGATCTCAGGCTGTGTCACAACTGTCCGCGACCGGGAGTCCCATAGGGAGGTGCACAATTGGCCCAGTGTCGTCCAGGTTAGGGAAGGGTTTGGCCGTGGGGCCTTTACTTGGCTCATTGCGCTCTAGTAACTCCTTGTGGCAGGCCGGTCGCCTGCAAGCTGACCTTTGTCGTCAGCTGGACGGTGTTTCCTCCAACACATTGGTGCAGCTGGCTTCCGGGTTAAGCGAGTGGGTGTTTAGAAGCGCGGCTTGGCGGGACATGACTCGGCCTTTGCCTCTCCTGGGCCTCTTTGGGGAGTTGCAGCGATGAGATAAGATCGCAATTGGATATCATGAAAAAGGGGGTAAAAAAAACATAAAACATAAATAGACTCGACACTATGGGAAAATGTGTGTAATTGCAGAATATTTGTGTTATAAAATTGCAAAATCGTCTCGCCGCTTCATGGCAAAAATGTGAAGAATTGCAGAATAATTGCTTTAAAATGGCACCATTTTCTCTACGCCCCATTGTAAAATGTGTAAAATCGCATAATTTTTTTCTCTCTCTTTGCTGTCTCGAGTGGCCCGCTAAAATGTTTTGCCTGCAAGGTGGCGGGGGGGTATCGATGTGGGTACGCAGACCCACGAGACACTGTGGCCCCTTGAGATTAGTTCCGTTTTTTTGTGACCCCTATCCCCATCAAAGTTGTCGATACCTGCCCTAGACGGATGAAAATGCACACTGGAAGTGACAAAGTGCAGGCTGGCAGGTCAATTAGACACTGGTTGTGACTTCAGATCAATCATTTGCATCAGAGCCAGTGTATTCAGCAATATAATTTAAATGTACTTCTCTCATCATTGTCAATCTCCTTCTGTCATTGCTCCAGATGACAATAGAGGAACCAGGCTTGTAGTTGATCCACCATCTTATCTCTCCTGAAGAGGGGCGACCTGTCAATGACCTGCCTACTTATCAGTTTAATCACATCCCCTATCACAAACACACACAGTCACACACATGGGGAGGTGGCTGGTGCTGGAGCTGGTGGTTTCTTCATAAAGGAAACAGTATGTGGTCTTACCCAAATGTTTTAGTACATTTCATTACCAGGCCATTTACAGTTACAATCCTAGTCCAGAGATCCATTTGGCCATATGTCCACCCCAGCCCAGTTCACTCCCCTCTCTCCTCTTCTCTCTCAGGTCTCAACACTGGCGTGATGTGGTGCTGAATGTAAATAAACATGCTGGACGTCTTCCTCATCTTGTGTTCCCTCATAGTCACTTATGGACACACAACTGCATTTGCACACGTGCACACGTGCACACACACACATACACACACACACACAAACATACACAGACACACACGCTCAAATAAGTCAACATTGAGAAAGATAAAACACAGCTACCTCAAGTGAACCAGCTACCTGTGAAACCCGTAATAACTCCAGAGAAGAACATTCAGCACAAGAACAAGAGAGAGAGAGAAACATTCACCCTGATAAATCGGTACAGCACAAAACATGTCTACCTCAAGTAAAGTAACTTTAAGAAAATGTGCTAATCCATAAGGAGAACATTCAGAACAATAACAAAAGTAAAAACATTCACCTTGAGAAAAAGGTACAGGGACACATTGATTAGCCAAACCCCATGCATAACTGTTACCTCTTAAGGATTGTACCCTTTTTTTCAAATGTTCGCCTGAAATGACATACCCAAATCTAACTGCCTGTAGCTCAGGACCTGAAGCAAGGAAATGCATATTCTTGATACCATTGGTTCTTTGATACCAAAGTGGTTCCTTTGGTATTCTTGATACCATATAAACCACTTTGAAGTTTGTGGAAATGTGAAAATAATGTAGGACAATATAACACATTAGATCTGGTAAAAGATAATATAATTTAAAAAACGTGCGTTTTATTTTATTTTTTTATAATCTTTGAAATGCAAGAGAAAGGTTATATAATCCGATAGGAGTTTAGGCGCAATTTAGATTTTGGCCACCAGATGGCAACAGAGTGTGTGTGCAAAGTTTCAGTGAAGCATTACGTTACTACTATATTCTGTATCAAGTCTGCCAGGAGTTTTACCAAATGAGCCGAATTGGTCAATTGATACATTTTCAAGTACATAACTACAGAGAACATGCAAAAATGCTATGGTAAAAGAGACAGCAGCAGGGGTCAAACTGTAGAACCCAGTTCCCACATTTGAATATAAAACAGATTTTATGAAATAAAACTATGTTACATTTTATCTCTGGGACCCGCAGGATGACAAATCAGAGCAAGATTACTGAATGTACGTACCTCATTTACCTTCAGAGGTCAATGTATCAAATCAGTTGCCATGATATAAGCTTTTTGTTGTGGTGCGCTCTCCTCAAACAATAGCATGGTATTTTTTCACTGTAATAGCTACTGTAAATTGGACAGTGCAGTTAGATTAACAAGTTGGCTGTTACTTACAACGTCACACGTTAGCAACAATCATCCCGGTTTAGGGAAACTGATCCCGTAGAGGTTAATGATTTAACTACATGTTTTCATAGAGCTGTCCTAGATAATCTATTAGGGTGACATCATCAACAATACAAGAGCAGGCCTCTAGACTAAAGGAACACTTGTTCTGTTGTTTTCCATTGCTCCTCTCATCCATAATGCTGTTTGCTGTTGCTCTTGAGAGGAGAGGCTGACCTGTCATTATGTGATCATTGGTATGATTATTAACAAGGAGATTGTTATGGCGGTGAAATGACAAAGGCCGAAAGGACGGTGAAAGGGCAACTGCACTTAAAAAAGACACACACACATACACACACAGAATGACATACTTTAACATGACATACTTTGACCACTCTTCTATCTGCTTCTACCAACCATTGGAACTCTTCCAAGACAAGGTAAGCTTTTGATTTTACAAATGTATTGCCACAGGGCCCGCCGGTCTAACTGCTAAATTGCTTACCGGCTGTACACTGTACTGCATGATTGTAGTGGGTTTGCTGAAGTGTTAGTTCTAGTAGATATGTTGAATATGACGTTACTTTAACTAATATGGTGACAACGCTTTAGACTGTGTAGCAGTTAGCGTTTATGTTATGAACGTTTAGCTTGAATGTTTTTTCCCGCCAGGTCACAGACAGCTGATGTGTTGTGCATTTAAGTCCACAAGCGAAGGGAAAAGGTGAGAGGAGAGTGTGTATATGCGAGAAGAAATACAACCAGCTGTTTGTATATGGTTGCTATGAAAGTGAACTGTGTTTACGTGTGATCAGGGGTGTATTCATTCCACTGAATCTGTTGAAAAAAAATCTAAAACGTAAGCAAATTAAATGAAATGGAGATAAACATACCTGAATTTGTCCAACAGAAACTCTCGCTTGCAACTGCTGGACTAATGATTACACCCTAGATGAACTAGATGCAGGTAAGAGTGTGCACATTTTTCTCTCGACCTGTACAACTATGTTGCAAACTTTCATTCATAGGCTAGGTTGTAGCAACCTCATGATGGGTATATGGAAAACGTTTGTATCTTGTAGTAAGTAGTCTAAAGCTATCGATTTTACATTGAGCTGGGTGAATGGAATATGAATTACAGTCATCCAATATGGTGTAAAAGAAATAGGCTCACTACAAAAAATGGTACCGAGCGCACTTCCAACCTCACACAATGCCGCTGGTCATCTGGAAGCAACGGGAGAATGAGGGAGAAAGAACATGGGAGGGAATGACTTACTTGACTTAATCCTCTTGGTCTCATTGGGAGCATAGGGCGTCCATGGCTATCAACCTCACTTTTCTCCTTGAGAGGGAATGTGTGACTGTGCAGCTTCAGATCTGAGCTGGGCTCATCTGAACACTTAAGGGCCACTGTTAGATTAGTGTTAGGTTGAGACGCTGGAGTGCTGGAGTTCGGTGCAATGACAAAGCTCTCTCTCAATATGGCCCCCCATGCTCCTATTGAGTAGCTCAGCTGTGGAAGAAGTAGACAGTGAGGAAAAGCAAGGCCAATTAATTGCTTCTTATTCAGGCCATCGATTTCATTAAGTGGTTCGGCTGAAAAGGCCATTTGGGAAAGCAATCCTGACAGTTAACTTTGGCTCACCATTTGAAGCAATTTAGGACTGTTTAACGTGCATCAATGATAGGCTAAATATATATTTTTATATTAATTAATTGTGTGTTGTGGGTAGATCAGTATCTGCTTCAATGTGTCGTTTTTGAGTGGTTGTGTGTGTGTGTGTGTGTGTGTGTGTGTGTGTGTGTGTGTGTGTGTGTGTGTGTGTGTGTGTGTGTGTGTGTGTGTGTGTGTGTGTGTGTGTGTGTGTGTGTGTGTGTGTGTGTGTGTGTGTGTGTGTGTGTGTGTAGAGTCAGGAGACTTCAACACTGTAACAGGCACGCAAATTCATCCTCACATCAAACACTTCTCTCTCTCTCTCCTCTCTCTCTCTCTCTCTCCCTCTCTCTCTCTCTCTCTCTCTCTCTCTCTCTCTCTCTCCCTCTCCTATTTCTCTCTCTCCTGTTCTCTTTCCCCAATCTTAAGGAGCAGACCTGAAAGACAATCCCAGGAGTGATTAGAGGCTATTTAGCAGTGATAGCTCTGCAGCTGATCTCACTTTATCTCTCTGACACTACTCTGCTTTTATGGACACATTATTATTCTACAGGTGTTCTCTGGAACCGACGGGTAGAAGGGGAACTGGAGCCCCGAGGTCAGGTATGATGTCTAATCACACTGACAAAGACACTGGGACTACAGTGAGGAGCCGGGGAGGGCCACCTTAACCCAATGGGATAGGCAGCGGCTGTTTGAGAGCTTTCTCTCCCTTCTCTCTATCTCTCTCTCTCTCATTTCCTGCTTCACCATTTATTTGCCGTGCCTCCCTGAAGTGTCTGCCTTTTCCTGCTCCTTAGCCTGACAGTCCAGGAGGGCTCTCTGGTACCATTGTGCACCTTGCCCATCTGTCTAGCAGGAACACCTGTGCCAGTCTGTGCCAGGCGGGATGAAATAACATCAAACAGAAGCCAAAGAGTAGATCAGGCCAATAAGAGGTTTGTCTGCTGGGGGCCTGACTGGTTAACTGGGGTAGGATACTGTAGATAGGGCTGGGTAGTCAGTTAGTCGGTCAGTCAGTCAGCCAATCAGTCACTCACTCACTCGCTCACTCGCTCACTAATTTGTACTATTCTACAGTTGTCTGGAAGTACTTTGTTTGTGCCCTATAACACAAACGGTATATCAAAGAACGAGAGGGTAGGAAAGCAGGAGGAAAGAACGAAGGATAGGACAGATAGGAGATGGACCAATACGAGGGGGGAGGGGGTAAAGAGAATGTGTGGAGAGTAGTGATTTGTAAGTCGCTCTGGATAAGAGCGTCTGCTAAATGACTTAAATGAAATGAATGAAATAGTGAGATAGGAAAGAGGGAGAATGGAGGGAGGAGTTTGCTCTTGCTTGCAAAGCTGTTGTTGTGAGGGGAGAGAGAGAGAGGGAGAGAGAGAGAGAGGGAGAGAGGTGCTTGCTTGCTTGGAGTCTGCCTGCGAAGCTATATGGTTGTGAGTGGCTTTTAATCAGCAGAGAAATTGCGGCTGAATTGAATAAAACATTATCTGAGGGAGTGGGAGGTGGAATTTATGGAGCATTATATTCCTTCAATAAACAAGCGCTCTTTGAATTTATTATCACATTACTCATTCATCACTCTACTGCTCAGAACACTCCTTTCTCTTCTAGGGCTCTCTCTGAATGGCCTGGAACACTGCCCAGATTGATTTGGTCCTGAAAAGGTACAGAATGGTTACAGAAGTTTAAAGCGAGGAGAAGCACTGTTCATCATCCAGCCACCACCTGTTCCTTTGGTTTTCTTTCTATACTACTTCTTTGTACCTTTGTAGTGGTGCAGTTTGTTCAGTTATTGTTCATACACAATGAAACACATACACACACGTGCCCACCGATGCACATACACTGCATTCAGAAAGTATTCAGACCCCTTTACTTTTTTCACATTTTGTTGCGTTACAGACTTATTCTAAAATGGATTACATTGGGGGGTTTCCTCATCAATCTACACACAATACCCATAATGACAAAGCAAAAACAGGTTTTTAGAAAGGTTTGCAAATATATTGCAAATATATTTAAAATAAAAAACTTAAATATAACATTTACAGAAGTATTCAGACCCTTTACTCAGTACTTTGCTGAAGCATTTTTGGCAGTGATTACAGCCTCGAGTCTTCTGTCAACAACAATTGGCACACCTGGTAGGTAGCCTAGTGGTTAGAGTGTTGGGCCATTAACCGAAAGGTTGCTGGATCAAATCCCTGAGCTGACAAGATAAAAATCTGTCGTTCTGCCCCCTGAACAAGGTATTTAACCCACTGTTCCCTGGTAGGCTGTCATTGTAAAATAAGAATGTGTTCTTAAGATTTGCCTAGTTAAATGTAAAAAAAACTATTTGGGGGGCAGTTTCTCACATTCTTCTCTGCAGATGCTCACAAGCTCTGTCAGATTGGATGGGGAGTGTTGCTGCACAGCTATTTTCAGGTCTCTCCAGAGATGTTTGATCAGGTTCAAGTCTGGGCTCTGGCTGGGCCACTCAAGGACATTCAGAGACTTGTCCCAAAGTCACTCCTGCGTTGTCTTGGCTGTGTGCTTGGGTCGTTGTCCTGTTGGAAAGTCAACCTTGCTCCAGTCTGAGGTCCTGAGCACTGTACTCTGTTCATCTTTCACTCGATCCTGACTAGTCTCCCAGTCCCTGCCGCTGAAACACATCCCCACAGCATGATGCTGCCACAACCATGCTTCACTGTAGAGTTGGTGCCAGGCAGCGGTGGATTTAGGTATGGGCGACATAGGCAGCCGCCTAGGGCGGCATCTTGCTGGGGGCGGTGACATTTGTGCGTCGGTTTTCTATCGCTCATTTGCACGTCAGGTCAATGATATCATGTCACCGTGTGGGACTGTGGGTCAATTAACCTTGACGGAGTGGGCACCCTGATTCTAGTTTGTGAGCTAGGCAGGCTACTGCCTGGGAAGGTTTCCCATTCAGAAGTACGAGATGGGGAGGGAGGCGGGGGTAGGTTGACCTCAGGTCTCCTCACTGGAAGCCCGAGGTAGGGGGAGCGGGAGAATCTATCAAATAGTGCACCTCTAACTGTGTACAGTACTAATGCAATTAGTAAAATCAGTCACACTATGAAATGCTACCAAATAAACCACTATTCATTCATAATACTGTGAATATATAGTTTCACAGACATATTGTTGCATTTTTTTCTGGTTTGTGCGAAATCGTTAAGAATAACATAAAACCAGTCTTCACACCACCAAGGTGAATTGGTTTAGTCTTGACTCTTGGTTGACAATGTTGGGGGATGGGTAACGTATTGATGCTTGAGTGCCAAATCAACACAAATGGATAAGAAAAGGTCTAAGCCATCAGGTGCCCAGTTTAGGAAAAATAGGAAAGAAGAAGAGGAGAAACACACAAAGGATAAAGGTATGCAGCTATGTCATCTCTTTATGAGTATAATAATCTGCATGTAATGAAATAGGCTAGTTTAACACTTATGTTTGTTAGCCTGTGTTGCTATGTTGCTTGCTATGCTATTACACATAAGGCTACAATATTCCGTTTTCTGTCCAACTAGCTTGGATATAACTTCACACAGTTTCATCATGATAATGTGTGTAGCCTGCAGCAAAACGATTACAACCTAACTAGCACATTGTTGATTTGGTTAACCTTCAGGTGACATCATAAAGGTTTTGTGTGATTGTATGTCTAGGTCCTGAGCTCAGTAAGGGGAATTTCCAATGCTGTTGGCTAACTTAAAAGACATCTATATTATGCTGATATTTTGTATCTTTTGTGATATATTGAGTCTTTTGGAGTGTCTTATGCCTATAATTAGCCAAGGAGGTTGTATGGTTCATATGAAAGTTTAATAAATTGTACATAATGACATGTATATTTAATTGTGCAACAAATGTATTTAGGGTGTCAGAATCATATATTGTATTTCAATGCAAATTCAGGGGCACTTCTGAAATATTTTGGAGCACCCTCTGGCACTGGCCAGGATGATGGACACATTAAGGAGCAATCTACCTCCTCAGCCACACAGGTGTCTTCACAAATGTTGTCTGAGCCTGAGGATGAGAACAATTTGCTTCCACTTCTTCCCAGCAGGATTCTTCAGGTGTGTTTGTGCGCATGTGTTTATGTGTTTATGTGTGATCGCTGCAGAACATAAACAAAATAAATCATTTCCCTTTTGCAAAGTTTTAAGTTTCCACATTGTAGGTAACAATAATGATTTTATTATTACTGGTTATGTATGTGGGATGTTCCACCACTATAAATGCTGTGAATAACGTGTGTAAACTAATGCCCATGTGCTCTCCATTAGAAATGCCTCCCAGGCCTTCAGCATCCCCACCAAACCCTGCTGCTGAGAAAGAACCACTGTCTACAGACCCTGCTGACTGGCCTTCAGTTCTGACTGACAGAATTCAGACACAACTAGTTTGCAGAGGACCATGTGAGCTACCACCTAACTTTGTTTTCCCAAGGAATGAAAGCCATGGAAGAAGTTGCCACCACCAGTATTTCAGGAAGACCTTGGTGGTGAAATGATCCCTAGAAGTTTGTTGGTGTATTCTGAAAGAAACAACAGCCTCTTCTGCTTCTGCTGCAAACTCTTTTCTAGGAGGAAAATGAACTTAGCAAACTCAGGACTGACAGACTGGAAACATGCAAGTTCTTTGCTGACTTCACACGACAGCGGTCCAGAACACCAAAGCTGCATGAAAACATGGAATGAACTGGCAATGAGGATCAAAAAAGGGAAACAATTGATAAACATGAGATGGTACTTATGGAGGCTGAGAGGATAAGATGGAGAGAGAGGTGTTGACACGTCTGACTGCTATTGTGCAGTCTCTGGCAAATAGAAATCTGGCACTAAGGGGATACACAGAAACACTGTACTCTCCATCAAATGGACATTTCCTCAAAGAGGTTGAACTGATGGCACACTTTGATCCAGTCATGAAAGAGCACCTTAACCGTGTCCAAAAAGGGACCTCGAGTCACACCACCAGCTACCTTGGCCACCAAATACAGAATGAACTCACTGATTTGTTGAGCAGCAAGGTAATTTAAATAATGGTGAGTGACATCAAGCTGGCAGAATTATTCTCTGTCATTCTAGATTGCACCTCAGATGTCAGCCACACTGAACAGTTGTCAGTTGTGATTAGAATTGTGTCACTGAAGGAGGAGCCCCACATAAAGGGACATTTTATGGGTTTTTTGAAGGCAGAGGAGTCCAGGGGTCAACATTTGGCATCCCTGATTCTCAAAAGATTAGATGAGCTAAAAAATCTTTTTGAGGACTGCAGAGGACAGTATTATGATAATTGGGCCAACATGAGAGACAAAAACAAAGGTGTCCAAGCCAGACTCCTGGAAATGAATCCAAGAGCTATATTTGTGCCATGTAGGGTTCCCACATTGAACCTGGTTGTGGCTGATGCTGCTAAGAGTTCTGTCGATGCCACAGGATACTTTGGCATCTTACACAAACTGTACACCTTGTTCTCAGCCTCCACACAGCGATGGGCCATCCTGAAAAAACATGTGGACATCACTTTGAAGATGTGGACGGAGACAAGGTGGGAGAGTAAAGTTAACAATGTTGAGACACTGAGGTATCAGACAGCAGCGGTGAGAGAGGCACTGGTTGAGGTGAGGCATCAAACCAAAGACCCTGTGATAAGGATTGAGGTGAGGGATCAAACCAAAGACCCTGTGATAAAGATTGAGGTGAGGGATCAAACCAAAGACCCTGTGATAAAGATTGAGGTGAGGGATCAAACCAAAGACCCTGTGATAAATATTGAGGTGAGGGATCAAACCAAAGACCCTGTGATAAAGATTGAGGTGAGTGATAAAACCAAAGACCCTGTGATAAAGATTGAGGCCCAGTCCTTATCAGAGGATGTGGGATCATACCGCTTCAGCATCTGTACAGTGGTGTGGTATGACATCTGGAGCCAGATCCAACATGTGAGCAAGCTGATGCAGTCTCCCAGTATGCATGTGGATGTTGCAGTCAGTCTTCTCAGAAAGACAGAGAGGTCTCAGCAGCTACAGGGCAACAGGCTTTTTGACTGCACAAACGTCAACCAAGGATATTGTGAGGGTATGAATGTAGAGGCTGTTCTACAACAAAAACAGCTGAGGTCCACAAAGCGGCACTTTCATACAAATCATTTGATGAGCCTTTGAGTGATACCCTGAAGAAGCTGGAGGTGATATTTTTCGTTGCTGATGCTGCAACCTCAGCCCTTCAGGAAAGATTTTCCACATTAGAAAATGTGGGAGAGAAGTTTGGAGTGCTGTCAACCTTCCAAAGTCTCTCAAATGAGGAGCTGACAGAACAATGTGAGGCCCTTAGTGTGACAGTGCACTATAAAGAACACTCAGACTTGGATGGCAGAGAGCTTGCACAGGAACTGAAGAACTTGCCTGACCTCGCATCGAAGACCATGACCCTGCTTGAGCTGATGATAATTATACACGAAAGGGAGCTCTCAGAAATGTATCCAAATTTGTGGACTGCTCTCAGAATTTGTCTTACTCTTCCAGTGATCGTAGCTGAAGCAGAGAGGAGCTTTTCATAGCTGAAGCTCATCAAATCCTGCCTAAGGTCCACCATGTCACAGGAACACCATAGTGGCCTTGCTCTCATCAGTATTAACCATGTAATTGCTGACCAGATTTCTTATGATGATGTAATTGATGACTTTGCATCAAGGAAGGCAAGAAAGGTCAGGGTTTAGATGGCAGTTGTGCAATTTAGTTTGTGTGTTTCTGTTTTAAGTGCAATAGTGTAATAGTAAGGCTCTCTTCTTTATAAGTGTGTTATTCTATTTGTATTTGTGTTTGTGTGATATAGGATTTGTGCAATTTAGTTTTATTTGTGTGTTTTTGCTAGCAATAGGGTAATAGTGTAATAATTAAATTATTTTTTTATTTGTATTTACAGTGGGGAGAACAAGTATTTGATACACTGCCGATTTTGCAGGTTTTCCTACTTACAAAGCATGTAGAGGTCTATAATTTTTATCATAGGTACACTTCAACTGTGAGAGACTGAATCTAAAACAAAATTCCAGAAAATCATATTGTATGATTTTTAAGTAATTCATTTGCATTTTATTGCATGACATAAGTATTTGATCACCTACCAACCAGTAAAAATTCTGGCTCTCACAGACCTGTGAG
This sequence comes from Salvelinus fontinalis, assembly GCF_029448725.1. Taxonomy (NCBI): domain Eukaryota; kingdom Metazoa; phylum Chordata; class Actinopteri; order Salmoniformes; family Salmonidae; genus Salvelinus; species Salvelinus fontinalis. The sequence goes on from NC_074702.1 coordinate 16,034,986, forward strand.
TTTCTTTAAGAAGCCCTCCTGTTCTCCACTCATTACCTGTATTAACTGCACCTGTTTGAACTCGTTACCTGTATAAAAGACACCTGTCCACACACTCAATCAAACAGACTCCAACCTCTCCACAGTGGCCAAGACCAGAGAGCTGTGTAAGGACATCAGGGATAAAATTGTAGACCTGCACAAGGCTGGGATGGGCTACAGGACAATAGGCAAGCAGCTTGGTGAGAAGGCAACAACTGTTGGCGCAATTATTAGAAAATGGAAGAAGTTCAAGATGACGGTCAATCACCCTCGGTCTGGGGCTCCATGCAAGATCTCACCTCGTGGGGCATCAATGATCATGAGGAAGGTGAGGGATCAGCCCAGATCTACACGGCAGGACCTGGTCAATGACCTGAAGAGAGCTGGGACCACAGTCTCAAAGAAAACCATTAGTAACACACTACGCCGTCATGGATTAACATCCTGCAGCGCACGCAAGGTCCCCCTGCTCAAGCCAGCGCATGTCCAGGCCCGTCTGAAGTTTGCCAATGACCATCTGGATGATCCAGAGGAGGAATGGGAGAAGGTCATGTGGTTTGATGAGACAAAAATAGAGCTTTTTGGTCTAAACTCCACTCGCCGTGTTTGGAGGAAGAAGAAGGATGAGTACAACCCCAAGAACACCATCCCAACCGTGAAGAATGGAGGTGGAAACATCATTCTTTGGGGATGCTTTTCTGCAAATGGGACAGGACGACTGCACCGTATTGAGGGGAGGATGGATGGGACCATGTATCGCGAGATCTTGGCCAACAACCTCCTTCCCTCAGTAAGAGCATTGAAGATGGTTCGTGTCTGGGTCTTCCATTATGACAACGACCCGAAACACACAGCCAGGGCAACTAAGGATTGTCTCCGTAAGATCTCAAGGTCCTGGAGTGGCCTAGCCAGTCTCCAGACCTGAACCCAATAGAAAATCTAAATAAAAATAAAATAAAAATTACAGACCTCTGCATGCTTTGTAAGTAGGAAAACCTGCAAAATCGGTAGTGTATCAAATACTTGTTCTCCCCATTGTATATACTACAATTTGTTTCTATTTGTCTTTGTTACTTCTTTTCGATATTTATTTTTATATTTGTATAGTTTTAAATGTAATGATTATTTATTTGTGTTGTTTTATTTTTGTATATATTTTTATATTTGTATAGTTTTAAATGTAATGATTATTTATTTGTGTTGTTCCAAATGTCTGAATAAAAATTACAGTTAATGGGGGCGGGGGGGGGCTGAAGGCGAGGGGGTTCACCCAGGGAGCCATACAAGCTAGAACCGCCGCTGGTGCCAGGTTTCCTCCAGACATGACGTTTGGCATTCAGACGAAAGAGTTCAATCTTCGTTTCATCAGACCAGAAAATCTTGTTTCTCATGGTCTGAGAGTCTGAGAGTCCTCTAGGTGCCTTTTAGCAAACTCCAAGCGGACTGTCATGTGCCTTTTACTGAGGAGTGGCTTCCATCTGGCCACTATCATAAAGGCCTGATTGGTGGAGTGCTGCAGAGATGGTTGTTCTTCTGGAAGGTTCTCCCATCTCCACAGAGGAACTCCGGAGCTCTGTCAGAGTGACCATCAGGTTCTTGATCACCTCCCTGACCAAGGCTCTTCTCCTCCGATTGCTCAGTTTGGCCGGGTGGTCAGCTCTAGGAAGGGTCTTGGTGGTTCCAAACTTCTTCCATTTAAGAATTATGGAGGCCATTGTGTTCTTGGGGACCTTCAATGCTGCAGACATTTTTTGGTACCCTTCCCCAAATCTGTGCCTCAACACAATCCTGTCTCAGAGCTCAGCGGACAATTCCTTCAATCTCATGGCTTGGTTATTGCTCTGACATGCCCTGTCAACTGTGGAACCTATATTGACAAGCATGTGTCTTTCCAAATCATGTCCAATCAATTGAATGTACCACAGGTGGACTCCAATCAAGTTGTAGAAACATCTCAAGGATGATCAATGGAAACATGATGCATCTGAGCTCAATTTTGAGTCTCATAGCAAACATTACTAAAAACCTGTTTTTACTTTGTCATTGTGGGGTATTGTGTGTAGATTGATGAGGAGAAAAAAAATAGTTAATCCATGTTAGAATAAGGCTGTAATGTAACAAAATGTGGAAAAAGTCAAGGGGTCTGAATACTTTCCGAATGCACTGTACCTGCATGCACACACACTTTCGGGTAAACAGGCCACAGTTTCTTAGCAACAAAGTCCACACACCTGTAGCCATTTAAGAAACAAATGTGTGATGCTCACAAGTCTGCAGGCATTGTAATAAAACAATAGCTTACACTGGGATGCCTTGGGTCATCGTCATTGGTCAATGATTGAACCTTGGGTCATTCTCATTGGTCAACCGTGGCACCTTGAGTCATCCTCATTGGATGCCTGTGATGCCTGTAGCCAGACACATCCTTTCATCCTCTCACTATCCTTCCAGAAGGGCTGTGGGGTCTCTCTGCGTCTCCTCCTCGACGACAGACAGAGAGCCAATAGAACAGCTAAGTTGCCATTCCCCCAAACTGCCTGCAGTGTCAGTCTCACTCTTGTCTGCCTCTCTCTCTTACCCCTGGGAAGGGACCACTGCTTTATTAATGTCTGCATCCTCAACACACCGTGTTTGTCTTCACTTCATTTTCCTACTGTTCTGCCTTTGTTTTCTATTCTATTTTCATCCCTGTTTTTGATTTCCTCTGTCTATCAGAGTGGGAAAGGTCACCTCTGTCCAGGGGCCATGTAATACTGGAGGCCCTGCAGTAATTGTGGGAGCAGAAACAAGATGTGGAGATGTGTGGAGGGTTTTTGTAACACAATAGTGGATGTTCCTTCAAAAATACAAATGGTTTTGTGGCACCAACTGTGGGTCTCCCACAATTCATACGCCTTATCTGCTTTTGTTTAATCTTGGCGTCTAGAGATAGAGACTCACCTCTGTGGTTTTAGTCCTTTGACAGGCAAAATGTAATATCCCATGGTGTAACGATAGTCATTTTCTTCCTCCTCCTCGGACGAGGAGAGACGAGACGGATCGGACCAATACGCAGAGTGGTTAGTTTCCATAGTGATTTAATATATAACAAAAACAATATGCGATACAAAATAACTACCGTGACAGTCCCGTGTGGCGAAACACTGACACAAGAACAAACACCCACAAAACACACGTGAAACCCCGGCTGCCTAAGTATGACTCTCAATCAGGGACAACGATTGACAGCTGCCTCTGATTGAGAATCATACCAGGCCGAACACACAAAATCGCAACATAAAAATCACACATCGACAACCCACCCAACTCACGCCCTGACCATACTAAATAAATACAAAAACAAGGGAAAACAGGTCAGGAACGTGACACATGGCTAAAGGGCAAACACGCATGCACACACACACACACACACATTTATTTCTCCACTCCCAGGCTGTTATATCCTGAAACTTTTTGGCATAATTTTTGTTCTAAGGCAAGGTTCCGCCCAGAACAAATGGATGCATGCCCCGTGTTGGACAGTAAAATCAGACTCACTTCAGAAAGCAATCGCTTAATCTAATGTTAAAAAGTGTGTGGCCTATGTTGAAAGAGGATGGAAAAGACGGGGGTGTTAAGTCTTGATGGGATTCTTAGATCATTAAGCTCACTGGATTTGATTGAGCAAGAGGTTCTGGAACGGATTGCTTTCATCTGCAATCTCCCTCTCATCTGTTATTCACTGCTGATGCAAAGATCTAAAATTGATTTAAAATGCATATTTCACTCTCAATGTGTGAAATAGTGTTACGTGTGTATAGTGTTACGTGTGTGTGTGTGTGTGTGTGTGTGTGTGTGTGTGTGTGTGTGTGTGTGTGTGTGTGTGTGTGTGTGTGTGTGTGTGTGTGTGTGTGTGTGTGTGTGTGTGTGTGTGTGTGTGTGTGTGTGTGTGTGTGTGTGTGTGTGTGTGTGTGTGTGTGTGTGTGTGTGTATCTACAGCCCAGTTTGAGTACTCAGATCGAGGAAAATGCATGTTTTCAGACAAGACTAATCATTTATTTTCCCAAAAGTAGTGTTGCACTCACAACTCTAAATTCTCTTCGTGCAGGCTTCTTAAGATGAGAACATTGTGCAGAGCAGGGTTCCAAAACAGACGGCGCACGAGAGAAATTCATCCCAGGTGTCACGCTCGCTATCCTCAAACTCCCTGTCATAAATCAACCAAGGCGCAGTGTGCATGTAGTTCCACATCTTTTAATGGGAGTGAAACCTAAAACAACAAAACAAACAGGTTAACAGCAATGAACGTGACGCAACCGAGGTGCACACAAACACACACGGAAAAAAATAATTGCCCACACATTATGTGGGAAAAAAGGCTATCTATGTATGATTCTCAGTCAGAGACAACGATAGACAGCTGTCCCTGATTGAGAACCATACCCGGCCAAAACATAGAAATACAGAAACCTAGAAAACAAAACATAGAATGCCCACCCCACATCACACCCTGACCTAACCAAATAGAGAAATAAAATGGCTCTCTAAGGTCAGGGCGTGACACCAGGGGTGATTTTATTTGGCCCCCCGGGTTTGCTGACAAGAAAAAAAGGTAACAAAATTGTTGTTGTTGGATATAAAAGACTGCAAAATCTGCTCAAAGTGATTGTAATTAAGGAAATCTGTTCCCAAGTATTCCCATGCATAAATAGAGATGAATATGTGATCCCAATGTAATCAAAGTTTGAAATGATTATGTCTTTGTCAAATAATATATATTTTTGGGCTTCTTGCGGTCAATTTGCAGTATAGAAATGATTTAGAACTGGGTGCGGGTGTGCTGAGATCTTTTTAGCTGATTTGGGAATGGGGGAATAGGGGACGGAGGGGACAGAGGGGGTGAGGGCTGTGCTGATTTATTTTTTTGTGGCTATTACAAGACTAGTAAAGTGCGCTACTTTTGTAAGAGAAAAAAAAATATGTATATATACACTGCATACATATACAGTGCATTCGAAAAGTATTCAGACCCCTTGACTTTTACCACATTGTTACATTACAGCTTTATTCTAAAATTGATTCAGTTGTTTTTTCCCGTCATCAATCTACTCACAATACCCCATAATGACCAAGTAAAAACAGGTTTTTATACATTTTTGCAAATTAATAAAAAAAATATATATATATATAATATTTATTTACATGTATTCAGACCTTTTAATCAGTACTTTGTTGAAGCACCTTTGGCAGTGATTACAGCCTCGAGTCTTCTTGGGTGTGACACTACAAGCTCACCTGTTGTCGTGTCTTTGGCATCATTAAAAGTGAAGACTGTTATTTTATGAAATCAATTCTCTGTAATTATTATTACGTGATTAAACAAATAATGTAAATGTAATTAACTAGGAAGTCGGGGCACCAAGGAAAATCTTCAGATTACGAAGTTATAATTTTCCTAATATAACTCTTCAGATATTTGAATATCTGATCAATTAGTCTTCTTATTAATGAATTATTTACCTGATATCAGTCTCATTCCAAACGTCGTAAATTGTTGGTTATCTGCACGAACCCAGCCTTTACTATGAATCATCGATACACCAATTGGCTTAATCATTTGTTTACAAACTAACTAAATAATCACAGAAATACATAAACAAACAAACAGTAGATATAGTTACAAGGAAATGATAGGGGAGGTTCCCTAGTGGGCTAAGCCGATATGACGGCTTGGTGGACAAAAGGAAGTGGGTGTGGACTGAGAACATGCGGGAAAACAAAAATGATAATTATATTAATTGAAATGCTAATCCTTTGCACATCAACGCTCACTCATTCGGGAATAATTGCAATCAATACGTATTTACGCCCAGTGTGTCGTCGTGATTTCTGTTGGAATCGCCCGTCTGCGGAGAGTCAGTTCATCAGCATCTCTCTCTGCTTCCCTGAAGATTCCCTGAACATCCGGTTTGGAGCGAGCGGTCGCATTTGCATTCGCTCTGCAGGTAGTATAACTTTTCATTACATTTCATTATAGTACAACGGTTTAATTTGTCCAACCTTAGCAATTTCTTCTTAACTAGCTACATAGCCGTCTGTGTATCAAAGATAATTGCGTAATTATCGTATTTCGTCGTCTATCGTAGTCCACACTGCTATCTGCCCAGCAGCTAGCAAACGTCCACCGTCTACCGAATAGTAGTATAACTTTTCATTACATTTCATTAGTACAACGGTCTGATTTTCATTACAGTACAACGGTTTGATTTGTTTGATCTTAGCTAGCTACATAGCCGTCTTTGTATCAAACATAATTGCGTAGTTATTGAGGTTCGCTAGCCAGCTATTTTCGCCCTAACGTAACGCAACGTAGCCAACACTGCTAGCTAGCCAGGTTGCCACCGAATAGCAGCATTGTAGAAACGAGTGCATTACAACGGAACGACTTGATTAGTGTAGTGTTAGCTGGCTACACAGTTGTCTTTGCTATCTTTGATTTGTTTGATCTTAGCTAGCTACTTAGCTGGCTACATAGCCGTCTTTGTATCAAAGATAATTGTGTAGTTATCGAGGTTCGCTGAGGTTCGCTAGCCAGGTATTCTCGTCCTAACGTAACGTAAGGTAGTCAACCCTGCTAGCTAGCCAGCTAGCCACCGATTAGCAGCACTGTAGAAACGATTACATTACAACGGAACGACTTGATTTGTGTAGTGTTAGCTAGCTACATAGTTTTCTTTGCTAGCTTTGTATCTAAGATAATTGTGTAGCTTTGAGTAATTATCGGTTAGCTAGCCAGCTATTTTCGCCTGCCGCGCTGCCGTCCTCCTACCTAGCCAACACTGCTAGCTAACACTGCTGGCTAGCCAACTTCTACCGAATAGCAGCACTGTAGAAACTTACATTACAACGGAACGACTTGATTAGCCTAGTGTTAGCTAGTTGTCTTTGCTGTCCTGGTATCCATGATAATTGTGTAGTTTAGAGAAATTTAGAGAAATTGTCGAGGTCACCTAGCCAGCTTCACTTTCAACAACGCAGCTACTGCTAGCCAGGCTACTTCACCAGCCAGCAGTACTATATCATTTTAGTCAATAAGATCTTTTATTTTATTTATTTTTTGCAACGTAAGCTTAACTTTCTGAACATTCGAGACGTCTAGCCCACTTGTCATTCTAATCTCCTTTGCTTTAGCGTAGCCTCTTCTGTAGTCTGTCAACTATGTGTCTGTCTATCCCTGTTCTCTCCTCTCTGCACAGACCATACAAACGCTTCACACCGCGTGGCCGCGCCCACCCTAACCTGGTGGTCCCAGCCCGCACGACCCACGTGGAGTTCCAGGTCTCCGGTAGCCTCTGGAACTGCCGATCCGCGGCCAACAAGGCAGAGCTCATCTCAGCCTATGCGTCCCTCCAGTCCCTCGACTTCTTGGCACTGACGGAAACATGGCTCACCACAGATAACACTGCTACTCCTACTGCTCTCTCTTCGTCTGCCCAGGTGTTCTCGCACACCCCGAGAGCTTCTGGTCAGCGGGGTGGTGGCACCGGGATCCTCATCTCTCCCAAGTGGTCATTCTCTCTTTCTCCCCTTACCCATCTGTCTATCGCCTCCTTTGAATTCCATGCTGTCACAGTTACCAGCCCTTTCAAGCTTAACATCCTTATCATTTATCGCCCTCCAGGTTCCCTTGGAGAGTTCATCAATGAGCTTGATGCCTTGATAAGCTCCTTTCCTGAGGACGGCTCACCTCTCACAGTTCTGGGTGACTTTAACCTCCCCATGTCTACCTTTGACTCATTCCTCTCTGCCTCCTTCTTTCCACTCCTCTCCTCTTTTGACCTCACCCTCTCACCTTCCCCCCCTACTCACAAGGCAGGCAATACGCTTGACCTCATCTTTACTAGATGCTGTTCTTCCACTAACCTCATTGCAACTCCCCTCCAAGTCTCCGACCACTACCTTGTATCCTTTTCCCTCTCGCTCTCATCCAACACTTCCCACACTGCCCCTACTCGGATGGTATCGCGCCGTCCCAACCTTCGCTCTCTCTCCCCCGCTACTCTCTCCTCTTCCATCCTATCATCTCTTCCCTCTGCCCAAACCTTCTCCAACCTATCTCCTGATTCTGCCTCCTCAACCCTCCTCTCCTCCCTTTCTGCATCCTTTGACTCTCTATGTCCCCTATCCTCCAGACCGGCTCGGTCCTCCCCTCCCGCTCCGTGGCTCGACGACTCATTGCGAGCTCACAGAACAGGGCTCCGGGCAGCCGAGCGGAAATGGAGGAAAACTCGCCTCCCTGCGGACCTGGCATCCTTTCACTCCCTCCTCTCTACATTTTCCTCTTCTGTCTCTGCTGCTAAAGCCACTTTCTACCGCTCTAAATTCCAAGCATCTGCCTCTAACCCTAGGAAGCTCTTTGCCACCTTCTCCTCCCTCCTGAATCCTCCTCCCCCTCCCCCCCCCCCTCCTCCCTCTCTGCAGACGACTTCGTCAACCATTTTGAAAAGAAGGTCGACGACATCCGATCCTCGTTTGCTAAGTCAAACGACACCGCTGGTTCTGCTCACACTGCCTTACCCTGTGCTTTGACCTCTTTCTCCCCTCTCTCTCCAGATGAAATCTCGCGTCTTGTGACGGCCGGCCGCCCAACAACCTGCCCGCTTGACCCTATCCCCTCCTCTCTTCTCCAGACCATTTCCGGAGACCTTCTCCCTTACCTCACCTCGCTCATCAACTCATCCCTGACCGCTGGCTACGTCCCTTCCGTCTTCAAGAGAGCGAGAGTTGCACCCCTTCTGAAAAAACCTACACTCGATCCCTCCGATGTCAACAACTACAGACCAGTATCCCTTCTTTCTTTTCTCTCCAAAACTCTTGAACGTGCCGTCCTTGGCCAGCTCTCCTGCTATCTCTCTCAGAATGACCTTCTTGATCCAAATCAGTCAGGTTTCAAGACTAGTCACTCAACTGAGACTGCTCTTCTCTGTATCACGGAGGCGCTCCGCACTGCTAAAGCTAACTCTCTCTCCTCTGCTCTCATCCTTCTAGACCTATCGGCTGCCTTCGATACTGTGAACCATCAGATCCTCCTCTCCACCCTCTCCGAGTTGGGCATCTCCGGCGCGGCCCACGCTTGGATTGCGTCCTACCTGACAGGTCGCTCCTACCAGGTGGCGTGGCGAGAATCTGTCTCCTCACCACGCGCTCTCACCACTGGTGTCCCCCAGGGCTCTGTTCTAGGCCCTCTCCTATTCTCGCTATACACCAAGTCACTTGGCTCTGTCATAACCTCACATGGTCTCTCCTATCATTGCTATGCAGACGACACACAATTAATCTTCTCCTTTCCCCCTTCTGATGACCAGGTGGCGAATCGCATCTCTGCATGTCTGGCAGACATATCAGTGTGGATGACGGATCACCACCTCAAGCTGAACCTCGGCAAGACGGAGCTGCTCTTCCTCCCGGGGAAGGACTGCCCGTTCCATGATCTCGCCATCACGGTTGACAACTCCATTGTGTCCTCCTCCCAGAGCGCTAAGAACCTTGGCGTGATCCTGGACAACACCCTGTCGTTCTCAACTAACATCAAGGCGGTGGCCCGTTCCTGTAGGTTCATGCTCTACAACATCCGCAGAGTACGACCCTGCCTCACACAGGAAGCGGCGCAGGTCCTAATCCAGGCACTTGTCATCTCCCGTCTGGATTACTGCAACTCGCTGTTGGCTGGGCTCCCTGCCTGTGCCATTAAACCCCTACAACTCATCCAGAACGCCGCAGCCCGTCTGGTGTTCAACCTTCCCAAGTTCTCTCACGTCACCCCGCTCCTCCGCTCTCTCCACTGGCTTCCAGTTGAAGCTCGCATCCGCTACAAGACCATGGTGCTTGCCTACGGAGCTGTGAGGGGAACGGCACCTCAGTACCTTCAGGCTCTGATCAGGCCCTACACCCAAACAAGGGCACTGCGTTCATCCACCTCTGGCCTGCTCGCCTCCCTACCACTGAGGAAGTACAGTTCCCGCTCAGCCCAGTCAAAACTGTTCGCTGCTCTGGCACCCCAATGGTGGAACAAACTCCCTCACGACGCCAGGACAGCGGAGTCAATCACCACCTTCCGGAGACACCTGAAACCCCACCTCTTCAAGGAATACCTAGGATAGGATAAAGCAATCCTTCTGCCCCCCCCCCCCCCTTAAAAGATTTAGATGCACTATTGTAAAGTGGCTGTTCCACTGGATGTCATTAGGTGAATGCACCAATTTGTAAGTCGCTCTGGATAAGGGCGTCTGCTAAATGACTTAAATGTAAATGTAAATGTAAGATCAAAGTCTTTTGTGGTTAGAATGGAGACTTCAGAGTACAATTTTTAAAAATTCTCATAGAATAGATGTTTCGGCGGTTGTCGGTCTTCGCATCCCATGTTGACATAATTTCTAGCTGCAGACTTGAAATTAGTATCTAAGATTTGATCTTATTCTGTCGGGATCGATAGTCTCAGTGTTTAACCATTTCCCGCTGTGTAGCCAATGCTCCACGTGGTATGGTTAGGAAATCAACAACGATTGCAGCCTTAGCATAGAGGTTTTTGTGGTCTAAAGACGATTCCCTCAGGAGGGGGTTTTATTCATAACAATAGAAAAGGCGGTTCCATGACATTTCCACCTTCTCACAAGTGGACATTTTGTTTCAAATTCCCATATTGGGGAGATAGGAGTTCGCCATGTGAAATCCTTTGTTCTCTCTGTGTCTTTCTTTCTGCATGGCCAGGGGGAGAGAGTCTCCGCCAGGAATTTATGGCCTGAGATAACTTCTTATGGCTGCAGCCCGACACCGGTACACTTATGACAACATACAGCTCAAGTGCAGGGCGCGAAATTCAAAAGATATTTTTTTTAAATATTTAACTTTCACACTTTAACAAGTCCAAGACACCAGATGAAAGGTGCACATCTTGTGAATCAAGCCAACATGTCCGATTTTTAAAATGTTTTACAGGGAAGACACAATATGTAAATCTATTAGCTAATCACGTTAGCAAAAGACACCAATATTCTTACTCCATCAGTTTATGACTCCATCAGTAGCTATCACAAATTCGGCCAAATAAAGATAAAAATAGCCACTAACCAAGAAACAACCTCATCAGATGACAGTCTGATAACATATTAATTGTATAGCATATGTTTTTTTGGAAAAATTTGCATATTTCAGGTATAATTTATAGTTTACATTTCAGCTACAATCAGAAATTGCACCGAAAGCAGCCATAATATTTACAGACACCAACGTCAAATACTTAATTACTCATCATAAAACATTTCTGAAAAATACATAGTGTACAGCAATTGAAAGACAGGCATCTTGTGATTCTAGACAATATTTCCGATTTATTAAATGTTTTACAGCGCAAACAAAATGTAGCGTGATATTAGCATAGCCACAATAGCCAGAAACACTTGGGCGCCCACGACCAGTCAACATGCACGACAGATATTAGAAATAGCATCATAAAATGTTTCTTACTTTTGGTGGTCTTCCGTCAGAATGTTGGATAAGGTGTCCTTTGTCCAGAATAGTCGTTGTTTTGATCTGGAACGGCAAATATCCCTCTTCATATAGCATGGGCACTTGCCAAGTGACACGGATTACTCCAACGTCAACAAAGATAGAAAACGGAACACGGCAAAACTCCCGAAAAAGTTTCAATAATCTGATTAAACTATATTGAAAAAACATACGTTACGATGATATGGTGACATGTATCAAATCAAATCTAAGACAGAGATGCTCGTCTTTCATAACCACAGCTAAACATAAGCCATATCCGTGTCCTCTTTCGCGCGCTCCAGAAACAGGAAATGGACGGTCACGTCAAACAAAGACCTTTTATTCCACCTCTGACCAAGATAGACACGAAATTTCTTCTCTCACCGCATCTTGACAACCAGGGGAAGGCGTAGGAAGTGTTTGTAGACTCCTACGTAACACGCCCATGTATAGGCATGAGGGTGAACAGAGCATAGATTTCTGACATTTCACTTCCTGGTCAGGAAAAGTGCTGCAGAAGGATTTCTGTTTCACTCAGAGAAATAATTCAAACGTTTTTAGAAACTAGAGAGTGTTTTCTATCCAATTGTAATAATAATATGCATATTGTACGAGCAAGAATTGAGTACGACGCCGTTTGAAATGGGCACATATTATCTGGCTACTCAATACGCCCCCTGCAGCCATAACAGGATAACAGAACCTGGGTGTAGGAGATAGTGGAAGAAAGAGGGGTATGCCACGATCTACACCCAGAAAGGGCCACGTCACGGCACTGTATTTGGAGATTTTCTCCCATTCTTCTCTAACAGATCCTCACAAGCTCTGTCAGGATGAATGGGGAGCGTCGCTGCACAGCTATTTTCAGGTCTCTCCAGAGATGTTCGATCGGGTTCAAGTCCGGGCTCTGGCTGGGCCAGTCAAGGACATTCAGAGACTTGTCCCGAAGCCACACCTGCATTGTCTTGGCTGTGTGCTTAGAGTGGTTGTCCTGTTGGAAGGTGAACCTTCCCCCCAGTCTGAGGTCCTGAGCACTCTGGAGCAGGTTTTCATCAAGGATCTCTCTGTACTTCTCTCTGAATCTTGTTTCTCATGGTCTGAGAGTCCTTTAGGTGCCTTTTGGCAAACTACAAGCGGGCTGTCATGTGCCTTTTACTGAGGAGTGGCTTCCGTCTGGCCACTATCATAAAGGCCTGATTGGTGGAGTGCTGCAGAGATGGTTGTCCTTCTAGGAATGTTCTCCCATCTCTACAGAGAAACTCTGGAGCTCTGTCAGAGTGACCATCGGGTTCTTGGTCACCTCCCTGACCAAAGTCCTTCTCCCCTTAATGCTCAGTTTGGCCAGGTGGCCAGCTTTAGGAAGAGTCTTGGTGGTTCCAAACTTCTTCCATTTAAGAATTATGGAGTCCACTGTGTTCTTGGGGACCTTCAATACTGCAGAAATGTTTTGGTACCCTTCCCCAGATCTATGCCTCGACACAATCCTGTCTCGGAGCTCATAGCAAAGTTTCTGAATACTTACGTACACAAGGTATTTCAGTTTTGTTTTGCAAAAATATCTGCAAACCTATTTTCGTTTTGTCATTATGGGGTATTGTGTGTAGATTAATGAGAAAAAAATGTATTTAATCCATGTTAGAATAAGGCTGTAATGTAACAAAATGTGGAAAAAGTCAAGGGGTCTGAATACTTTCCGAATGCACTGTACCTGCATGCACACGCAGACACAAACACACAGACACAAACACACAGACACAAACACACAGACACAAACACACAGACACAAACACACAGACACAAACACACAAACACACACGCAGACACAAACACACAGACACAAACACGCAGACACAAACACACAGACACAAACACACAGACACAAACACACAGACACAAACACACAAACACACACACAGACACAAACACACAGACACAAACACACACATACACACAGACACAAACACACAGACACAAACACACAGACACAAACACACAGACACAAACACACAGACACAAACACACACATACACACAGACACAAACACACAGACACAAACACACAGACACAAACACACAGACACAAACACACAGACACAAACACACAGACACAAACACACAGTGAAACTATTGGGTCTTTCGGAAACAGGCCACAGTTTCTTAGCAACAAAGTCCACACACCTGTAGCCATTTAAGAAACACATGTGTGATGCTCACTAGTCTGCAGGCATTGAAATAATACAATAGCTTACACTGGGATGCCTTGGGTCATCGTCATTGGTCAATGATGGCACTTTGGGTCATTCTCATTAATCCATTTTAGAATAGGGCTATAACGTAACAAAATGTGGGAAAAGTCAAGGCGTTTGAATACTTTCCCAATGCACTCCATATTAATTTTTTAATTTCATTCTGATTTTTTAGGGGTTGCAGCACCCCTACTTCCTGTGGCTATGGTTAGAACCCTTTTGGTTCCAGGTAGAACCCTTTTGGGTTCCATGTAAAACCCTTTCCACATAGAGTTCTACATGGAACCAAAAAGGGTTCTCCTATAGGGATGTCAAAGAAACCTTTTGAAACCCTTTTTTCAAAGAGTGTAGGCTACAGGAATGGATAACCAGGTTGCGTTATTTCCCTCAAACACACTGCAAAAAAACCATAGCAGAATGTTATATGCATGTTCAATTTGCAATTGGGTCAACTCGTTGTGTCAACTCGTCTTTAGGGATGAACCCATCACATTCAGCAGACTTGCTGGCGGATCAGTGGAGTAATGTCATGTTTATTTCCCTCTGCTTGCCTGCCTGGATGCCACTGCTGGAGCATGGCTAACACTGTTAGCATGCTGGAGGGCAACATGGCCCAATGATACTAGCGAGCTACAACACAATAAAGCATGAGTAAATGTGAAATATATATGCACCTATTCCTGGCCCTGACTAGATCTCTGAAGACTTGGGCTTTCTAGTAATAATAAAATAGATACAAGTACCCTGTCATCATCAAACCCTTACCGAGATGAGTCCAGAATCAGAGCTCCTCCAGTGTATTGTAATGCACATTTTATTATAAAAGTAACTGTCACTGTGAACGGGGGAGACTGTATACTGCCTCTTAATCTTTGGTAATGAAAGTCCAACTTCAATGGGCTTGTAAAGTTATTGTAGTTTTTGTCTCAATTTCGATGTGATTTTATTAACTTCTCTCTTTTCATTATATTAGGAGTAAATTTTCATAGTGAAACATAGAGCTGCGGTCGACAGGAAAGTCTCTCTCTTTTAGTCCCTATATTGTATTGGCAATCTCATTACATAGAGGGACCTCCTCCCTTAACTCATAACAGTGTGTCTGAGTAAACTAATCCAAGTGGTCAGAAACTCCCTGCTGATTCAGGTTCGACAGAGAAATGGCTAATGGCCAGGTGATGTCAACACATGTTAATAAAGGATAGATGAAAGAGTAGGGCTTCTAGGCAAGTCAATAGGCTCCAGATAATGAAGGAATACTGGTAGCACTGTGATGAAATGTCTTATTATGTTTCCAGATAGAAAAGTGACACCAGTTATTTTTACAACCCAGTAGCTTAGCTACTTCCCATATTGTAGTAATAGTTTATTTAAAAACATATTGTAGGTCGTAGTTATTTCCTCTTTTCAGCAACTCCAGGTGTCCTCATCTCAATGCTCAGCTCACAAGAAACTCTCAAACCAAAAACATGTCCATGTGAAGCCTCCTCTTTGTGGCGTAGGTGATTGATACATGATTGGAAGTTAAAGTCCTCCACACTTTCTGTTGGAGCATACAGCCAAAGTTACCCATTAGCTCTCTAAATAATACGACTCTCAGCAGTTAACGGTTGTAGAGTTTCTACATGTGGATATAAATGGTGGATAGTGGTCAGTATTTTCAAATGTATCCTGTTTAGTATGGATAGTAGAGTGAGGTCCATTACTGTAACAACACTGGAGAAACACCAGAGCTACCATCACTACAGCTCTGATCAATGGAAAATGCATGAACAAGATTCAAACGTGCCACTCCTACTCAGAGCCTCTTGTGTCTTTATGAGTGGACCAGCTACTTTTATTTCCTATAATAAACTCTCACTTAAAGCAGAATGGAAATGGCATCCACATTACACAGCTTCCACTACAGCCATCAGCCCAGAGTGCTGTGGAAAAGCCTGTCCAATTACTCAACCACTCTATATTACAGGGGCTACAGACTCACCTGTGAGAGAGGGAAATGCTCCAGGAACATTGGATACAGTAGTTTTGTTTAAAGATCTTGGAAAAATTCAACACATTGTATTGCAAATCATTTAGTTTAGTTTTTTATGTTTTAGGATATTTCTGATATTTTTATTTTTATGTGTAACATTCCATCTATGTCCTTGCTTTGATGACTCACTGTGTTGTCAGATGGTGTTGTGATATTTATTTTATTTTATTTTACTTGGAGCTAAACTTAAAAGTGGGACTTAGGGAGTCATGGAACTGCCAATCCAATCTGATGCTGCTCATTACTTTTTGATCTTGTTAGAGTTTTATATTGTATTTTTACAGACAGTTTGTTTGCGCTCTACAAACTAATTCCACCCCTGCTTTGTTTGGTAATGTCACGCAGACAGTGTTTGTTTAGTATGTCGTGTTACTGCTCAGTAAGGGCATGTTAGAAAAACAATGAATAGCCTTTTCATAATGCATTAAAAACATATGTATAACACCTTATAAGCTATATATAATGCAATATAAATGTATGTTCATGCAATTTTGACAGGGTATTCATAGAAAGTGTAACCAAAAACCTCTACATTGACACTAGATTAAGCTGTGCTGGCAATAAATAGCTATGTAATTGGTGATAATGATTGTGTGTGTGTGTGTGTGTGTGTGTGTGTGTGTGTGTGTGTGTGTGTGTGTGTGTGTGTGTGTGGGTGGGTGTGGGTGTGGGTGTGGGTGTGGGTGTGGGTGTGGGTGTGGGTGTGGGTGTGGGTGTGGGTGTGGGTGTGTGTTCCCAGTGGAGGTCAATAATTGATGGGGAGGGAGAGGAGAGGGGGAGGGGGATAAGGAGGGGTGTTGGGGTTGACTGGAGGGTTGCCAGCCACCCAGTCCTGTCGATTCTGTAGATAAAATCAATGGGACAAAATAAAAGCCGTAACTCATTGGGCAGAGCGGGAGGAGAAGGCCATAAAGAGAGAAATTAAGACTAATGGGGATATTATTGGCCCTGGAGATGGGACACAAATGAGAGGCTGCAGGGCTGAGAGGAACAGGGTGGGACAGTGTAGGGGACAATGACTAATGACATTCCTGTCCTATAATCAGAGCACCCTCCTCCCAGTGAGCTACTGTAGGATAACCTCTCAGTCTGCTCCTCAGCCCGGATGGCCAACCCATCAACCACAGGCTCTACTAGCCTCCACAACAAGGCGGAGCACAAGGAGAAACCTGAGACGCAATGCTGTATACACACACACACATTTTTTTACATTTACATTTTAGTAATTTAGCAGACTCTTATCCAGAGTGGCTTACAGTTAGTGCATTCATCTTAGCATAGCTAGATGGGACAACCACATACAGTCATAGTAGGTACATTTGTCCTAAAGTAGCTATCAGCAAAGTCAGAGGTAGTAAGAGGCAACGTCAGAGGTAGTAAGAGGCAAAGTCAGAGGTAGTAAGAGGCAAAGTCAGAGCTAGTAAGAGGCAAAGTCAGAGCTAGTAAGAGGCAAAGTCAGAGCTAGTAAGAGGCAAAGTCAGAGGTAGTAAGAGGCAAAGTCAGAGGTAGTAAGAGGCAAAGTCAGAGGTAGTAAGAGGCAAAGTCAGAGGTAGTAAGAGGCAAAGTCAGAGGTAGTAAGAGGCAAAGTCAGAGCTAGTAAGAGGCAAAGTCAGAGGTAGTAAGAGGCAAAGTCAGAGCTAGTAAGAGGCAAAGTCAGAGGTAGTAAGAGGCAGTCAGAGGTAGTAAGAGGCAAAGGTAGAGGTAGTAAGAGGCAAAGTCAGAGGTAGTAAGAGGCAAAGTCAAGTGCAAGTGTTAGTTTGAGGGAGATGCTGTGGGATTATTTAAGATAGTCTTTGTAGAGGGAGGGTTCAGATGTTTTTGGAAGATGGGCAGGGACTCTGCACACACACACACACACACACACACACACACACACACACACACACACACACACACACACACACACACACACACACACACACACACACACACACACACACACACACACACACACACACACACACACACACACACACACACACACACACACATACACACACACACACATACACCCCTTCAAATAAGCCTGTAGGCACGCAACACACACTCTCTCAGAAATCTCAGTCGGACTAAAAGTGGGATTGTTTGAGACTGTGGCCTGGTCAGTGAGGACTATTATTGTCAGCTCAGGGTACTAGTCTGTTCTAACACAGAGAACCAGTCAGTGATCAGTACACTGAACACACCTCCACTCAGTCTCTCCCACCCACTGTTTTCATTACACTACTTAATTCTCCCCATCTGATGCAAATGCCCACAGTAAAATACCAACAAATGGATCTGAAATTGAGATTGTATTTTTCATTATGCCTTTCTACTTTACATGCAGATGGAAGGGGATTACAAGAGCAAATGGCACTTATTGTTTTCCAAGCATTCATTCAGTTTTTACTCTTCATTACGGGTATATTTGTTTGAGAGGTACAATTCCAGTGTTTGTTTTGAGCGGTATGTGTTTCTGTCTCTGTTCTCACGGTGTCTGTGCTCTGACGGGAATAAACACCACACACACACAGAGAATGAACTAGGAGTGGCACAGCAATCTGCAGTGAAAACCTGAGGTCAGTAGAAGTGGCCCTCATACATAAATTACCTCGTTAATGTACAGCTAATCATCCAGGCAGACTAAGGGCCGGGCCGCGAGGCCGGCAGGGATGAGGATTTGGATGCATGCGTGGCGACCATGAAGTCTCATAAAAACTGGATTGACATAAACAATCAGAGAACAGTGATAGAGGTGTCTGTTTCTCAAGAGAGAGAACGGCTACCACAGCTGAATACTGAGAGCTCAAACCAAAGGAATGACAATGTACACACTTAAACAACAGGTGATTATACAAGGACACGCACACGTATCCACACATAGCACAAACATGTGCAAACACTCTCCTTTCCTATTCTGTGTGCGAACAGACACAGGGATAAGCACAGGCACACGCACAGGCAAACACACACGAGCGCACACACACACAATATCCCCACAGGGATAATACAGTCTTTATATTACACCTGATCATGCAGTGTGAGAATTCAGTGATGTGATGTATTCTGGATTCCTTATTGAGGATGACGTGTGCTGTAGATTTCATGTGGACCAATTTTGTTGAGGAAAAACACAGTGTAAATCAAGTGTGCAGGGCAAATTCCCAAAGTGCCTTCCCAACCCGCTGATACTGCAGTAAAGGGATGAGGTGTAGAGAGAACCACGGGGTGCAGTGAAGGGATGAGGAACAGAGAGAGCCCCGGGGTGCAGTGAAGGGATGAGGTACAGAGAGAGCCCGGGGGTGCAGTGAAGGGATGAGGAGCAGAAAGAGCCCCGGGGTGCAGTGAAGGGATGAGGAGCAGAGAGAGCCCCGGGGTGCAGTGAAGGGATGAGGAACAGAGAGAGCCCCGGGGTGCAGTGAAGGGATGAGGAGCAGAGAGAGCCCCGGGGTGCAGTGAAGGGATGAGGTACAGAGAGAGCCCCGGGGTGCAGTGAAGGGATGAGGTACAGAGAGAGCCCCGGGGTGCAGTGAAGGGATGAGGAACAGAGAGAGCCCCGGGGTGCAGTGAAGGGATGAGGAACAGAGAGAGCCCCGGGGTGCAGTGAAGGGATGAGGTACAGAGAGAGCCCCGGGGTGCAGTGAAGGGATGAGGAACAGAGAGAGCCCCGGGGTGCAGTGAAGGGATGAGGAACAGAGAGAGCCCCGGGGTGCAGTGAAGGGATGAGGTACAGAGAGAGCCCCGGGGTGCAGTGAAGGGATGAGGAACAGAGAGAGCCCCGGGTGCAGTGAAGGGATAAGGAACAGAGAGAGCCACGGGTGCAGTGAAGGGATGAGGAACAGAGAGAGCCCCGGGTGCAGTGAAGGGATGAGGAACAGAGAGAGCCCCGGGGTGCAGTGAAGGGATGAGGAACAGAGAGAGCCCCGGGGTGCAGTGAAGGGATGAGGTGCAGAGAGAGCCCCGGGGTGCAGTGAAGGGATGAGGAACAGAGAGAGCCCCGGGGTGCAGTGAAGGGATGAGGTGCAGAGAGAGCCCCGGGGTGCAGTGAAGGGATGAGGAACAGAGAGAGCCCCAGACTGTCAATAGAAGTGTCAAACTATCTTATAGGGGAGTTTTTACCACCAATCTGACGCGATGCAGACTCTCAACAGAGGAACTCAAAAGCACAGATAGACGAGGCATAGCCAAAAAAGTGCAACTGTAGATCTCTCTCTCTCTCTCTCTCGCTCTCTCTCTCGCTCTCGCTCTTTCCCACATTCAAATATTTGGTGATTTGGACAATTAGTTGAAGTTTACTAAATAGGTTTTGGAAGAGAAGGTTTCAGAATCACCTACATTTATTCACCTTATGCTTTCTGGTCACATAGTCAGGTAAACTGAGTGAAACATGGGCCTCAGGGTGAATGGGTTGTGTAGAAGCAACATCCAATCACAAAACCAATGTTTCACACAAAAGAATGCCATTAGGATTCCTCCTCTCTAGACTCTCTTCTCTGAAATGGAGGTTTGATAACATATACACACTCACTCTCATACTCACATAAACACACACACACACTCACACACACACACATTTTTCAGCGTCTCTCGTCCCATTTCCATGAATTATAATACTTAATCCAAAATGGAATAGAAATTGGTCAATGAAGCGATTATATAATTTATCATAAATGAAGGTAGAGGGAATAAATGATCATGAAAACATGAAAAACAAGGGTGAGGCTGATCACATTCATTATTCTTTTTACATTAATGCATACATGTATTTACATAAACAACCAAGGCTTTCCATTCTTTAATATTCTATAGAAGGTTTTCAATAGATTTGTTTTAATGCTCCAGTTCAAGGGCATTTCTGTCATTGTTTTAAGATAATGTTTCAATCAATACACTTTGCTTTGATTGCACCCGGGTTGCATAAGTGGAATATTTCAATCTCCACTGATTTGTATGCACATTTACCCATCCACTCTACCCATCGATTTAGCCATCCACTCTACGCATCCATTTAGCCATTCATTTACCCATCCACTCTACTGTCCACTCTACCCATCCACTCTACTATCCACTCTACCCATCCACTCTACTATCCACTCTATCCATCCACTCTACTATCCACTCCACATATCCACTCTACCCATCCACTCTACTGTCCACTCTACCAATCTACTCTACTGTCCACTCTACCCATTCACTCTACTGTCCACTCTACCCATTCACTCTACTATCCACTCTACCCATCCACTCTACTATCCACTCTATCCATCTACTCTACTGTCCACTCTACCCATCCACTCTACTATCCACTCTACTATCCACTCTACCCATCCACTTTATTATCCACTCTACCCATCCACTCTACTATCCACTCTACCCATCCACTCTACTGTCCACTCTACCAATCCACTCTACTATCCACTCTACCTATCCACTCGACTATCCACTCTACCCATCCACTCTACTATCCACTCTACCCATCCACTCTACTATCCACTCTACCTATCCACTCTACCCATCCACTCTAATATCCACTCTACCCATCCACTCTACCATCCACTCTACTATCCACTCTGCTATCCACTCTACTATCCACTCTACCCATCCACTCTACTATCCACTCTACCCATTCAATCTACTATCCACTCTACTATCCACTCTACTATCCACTCTCCTGTCCACTCTACCCATCCACTCTACCCATCCACTCTAGTATCCACTCTACCCATCCACTCTACTATCCACTCTACCTATCCACTCTACCCATCCACTCTACCCATCCACTCTACTATCCACTCTACCCATCCACTCTACTATCCACTCTACCTATCCACTCTACCCATCCACTCTACCAATCCACTCTACTATCCACTCTACTATCCACTCTACCCATCCACTCTACCTATCCACTCTAACCATCCACTCTACCCATCCACTCTACTATCCACTCTACCTATCCACTCTACCCATCCACTCTACTATCCACTCTACCCATCCACTCTACAATCCACTCTACAATCCACTCTACTATCCACTCTACTATCCACTCTACCCATCCACTCTACTATCCACTCTACTATCCACTCTACTATCCACTCTACTATCCACTCTACCCATCCACACTAGGCATCCATTTAGCCATCCATTTACCCATCCACTCTACTGTCCACTCTACCCATCCAATCTACTGTCCACTCTACCCATCCACTCTACTATCCACTCTACTATCCACTCTACTATCCACTCTACTATCCACTCTACCCATCCACTCTACCATCCACTCTACCCATCCACTCTACCTATCCACTCTACCTATCCACTCTACCCATCCACTCTACCCATCCATTCTACCCATCCACTCTACTGTCCACTCTACTATCCACTCTACCTATCCACTCTACTATCCACTCTACTATCCACTCTACCCATCCACTCTACTATCCACTCTACCCATCCACTCTACTGTCCACTCTACCAATCCACTCTACTATCCACTCTACCTATCCACTCGACTATCCACTCTACCCATCCACTCTACTATCCACTCTACCCACCCACTCTACTATCCACTCTACCTATCCACTCTACCCATCCACTCTACTATCCACTCTACCCATCCACTCTACCATCCACTCTACTATCCACTCTGCTATCCACTCTACTATCCACTCTACCCATCCACTCGAATATCCACTCTACCCATCCACTCTACTATCCACTCTACCTATCCACTCTACCCATCCACTCTACCCATCCACTCTACTATCCACTCTACCCATCCACTCTACTATCCACTGTACCTATCCACTCTACCCATCCACTCTACCAATCCACTCTACTATCCACTCTACTATCCACTCTACCCATCCACTCTACTATCCACTCTACCTATCCACTCTACCCATCCACTCTACTATCCACTCTACCCATCCACTCTACAATCCACTCTACAATCCACTCTACTATCCACTCTACTATCCACTCTACCCATCCACTCTACTATCCACTCTACTATCCACTCTACCCACCCATTCTACCCATCCACTCTACTATCCACTCTACTATCCACTCTACTATCCACTCTACTATCCACTCTACTATCCACTCTACTATCCACTCTACCCATCCACACTAGGCATCCATTTAGCCATCCATTTACCCATCCACTCTACTGTCCACTCTACCCATCCACTCTACTGTCCACTCTACCCATCCACTCTACCCATCCACTCTACCTGTCCACTCTACCTATCCACTCTACCCATCCACTCTACCCATCCATTCTACCCATCCACTCTACTATCCACTCTACCTATCCACTCTACCTATCCACTCTACTATCCACTCTACTATCCACTCTACAATCCACTCTACCCATCCACTCTACCCATCCACTCTACTATCCACTCTACCCATCCACTCTACTATCCACTCTACCCATCCACTCTACTATCCACTCTACCCATCCACTCTACCTATCCACTCTACTATCCACTCTACTATCCACTCTACAATCCACTCTACCCATCCACTCTACCCATCCACTCTACTATCCACTCTACCTATCCACTCTACTATCCACTCTACTATCCACTCTACCCATCCACTCTACCCATCCACTCTACTATCCACTCTACTATCCACTCTACTATCCACTCTACCCATCCACTCTACCTATCCACTCTACTATCCACTCTACTATCCACTCTACCCATCCACTCTACTATCCACTCTACTATCCACTCTACTATCCACTCTACCCATCCAATTACCCATCCACTCTACTATCCACTCTACCATCCACTCTACCATCCACTCTACCTATCCACTCTACCCATCCACTCTACCCATCCACTCTACCCATCCACTCTACTATCCACTCTACCATCCACTCTACTATCCACTCTACCCATCCACTCTACCCATCCACTCTACCCATCCACTCTACCCATCCACTCTACCCATCCACTCTACTATCCACTCTACTATCCACTCTACCCATCAACTCTACCCATCCACTCTACCTATCCACTCAACCCATCCACTCTACTTTCCACTCTACTATCGACTCTACAATCCACTCTACCTTTTCACTCTACCCTCCACTCTACCCATCCACTCTAACCATCCACTCTACTATCCTCTCTACCCATCCACTCTACTATCCACTCTACTATCCACTCTACCCATCCACTCTACCTATCCACTCTACCCATCCACTCTACCCATCCACTCTACTATCCACTCTACTATCCACTCTACTATCCACTCTACCCATCCACTCTACCTATCCACTCTACCCATCCACTCTACTATCCACTCTACTATCCACTCTACTATCCACTCTACCCATCCACTCTACTATCCACTCTACTATCCACTCTACTATCCACTCTACTATCCACTCTACCCATCCACTCTACAATCCACTCTACTATCCACTCTACTATCCACTCTACCTATCAAATCTACCCATCCACTCTACCCATCCACTCTACCCATCCACTCTACCTATCCACTCTACTATCCACACTACTATCCACTCTACTATCCACTCTACCCATCCACTCTACCCATCCACTCTACCCATCCACTCTACTATCCAATCTACCCATCCACTCTACTATCCACTCTACCCATCCACTCTACCTATCCACTCTACCCATCCACTCTACTATCCACTCTACCCATCCACTCTACTATCCACTCTACTATCCACTCTACCCATTCACTCTACCTATCCACTCTACCCATCCACTCTACTATCCACTCTACTATCCACTCTATCCATCTACTCTACTGTCCACTCTACCCATCCACTCTACTATCCACTCTACTATCCACTCTACCCATCCACTTTATTATCCACTCTACCCATCCACTCAACTATCCACTCTACCCATCCACTCTACTGGCCACTCTACCAATCCACTCTACTATCCACTCTACCTATCCACTCGACTATCCACTCTACCCATCCACTCTACTATCCACTCTACCCATCCACTCTACTATCCACTCTACCCATCCACTCTACCATCCACTCTACTATCCACTCTGCTATCCACTTTACTATCCACTCTACCCATCCACTCTACTATCTACTCTACCCATCCACTCTACCCATCCACTCTACTATCCACTCTACCCATCCACTCTACTATCCACTCTACCCATCCACTCTACTATCCACTCTACCTATCCACTCTACCCATCCACTCTACTATCCACTCTACCCATCCACTCTACCCATCCACTCTACTATCCACTCTACCCATCCACTCTGCTATCCACTCTACCTATCCACTCTACCCATCCACTCTACCAATCCACTCTACTATCCACTCTACTATCCACTCTACCCATCCACTCTACTATCCACTCTACCTATCCACTCTACCCATCCACTCTACCTATCCACTCTACTATCCACTCTACCCATCCACTCTACCTATCCACTCTACTATCCACTCTACTATCCACTCTACTATCCACTCTACTATCCACTCTACCCATCCACTCTACTATCCACTCTACCCATCCACTCTACCCATCCACTCTACTATCCACTCTACTATCCACTCTACTATCCACTCTACTATCCACTCTACCCATCCACTCTACTATCCACTCTACTATCCACTCTACTATCCACTCTACTATCCACTCTACCCATCCACTCTGCTATCCACTCTACCTATCCACTCTACCCATCCACTCTACTATCCACTCTACTATCCACTCTACTATCCACTCTACTATCCACTCTACCCATCCACTCTACCATCCACTCTACCCATCCACTCTACCCATCCACTCTACTATCCACTCTACCCATCCAATTACCCATCCACTCTACTATCCACTCTACCATCCACTCTACCATCCACTCTACCTATCCACTCTACCCATCCACTCTACCCATCCACTCTACCCATCCACTCTACTATCCACTCTACCATCCACTCTACTATCCACTCTACCCATCCACTCTACCCATCCACTCTACCCATCCACTCTACCCATCCACTCTACCCATCCACTCTACTATCCACTCTACTATCCACTCTACCCATCAACTCTACCCATCCACTCTACCTATCCACTCAACCCATCCACTCTACTTTCCACTCTACTATCCACTCTACAATCCACTCTACCTTTTCACTCTACCCTCCACTCTACCCATCCACTCTAACCATCCACTCTACTATCCTCTCTACCCATCCACTCTACTATCCACTCTACTATCCACTCTACCCATCCACTCTACCTATCCACTCTACCCATCCACTCTACTATCCACTCTACTATCCACTCTACTATCCACTCTACCCATCCACTCTACCTATCCACTCTACCCATCCACTCTACTATCCACTCTACTATCCACTCTACTATCCACTCTACCCATCCACTCTACTATCCACTCTACTATCCACTCTACTATCCACTCTACTATCCAATCTACCCATCCACTCTACAATCCACTCTACTATCCACTCTACTATCCACTCTACCTATCAAATCTACCCATCCACTCTACCCATCCACTCTACCCATCCACTCTACCTATCCACTCTACTATCCACACTACTATCCACTCTACTATCCACTCTACCCATCCACTCTACCCATCCACTCTACCCATCCACTCTACTATCCAATCTACCCATCCACTCTACTATCCACTCTACCCATCCACTCTACCTATCCACTCTACCCATCCACTCTACTATCCACTCTACCCATCCACTCTACTATCCACTCTACTATCCACTCTACCCATTCACTCTACCTATCCACTCTACCCATCCACTCTACTATCCACTCTACTATCCACTCTATCCATCTACTCTACTGTCCACTCTACCCATCCACTCTACTATCCACTCTACTATCCACTCTACCCATCCACTTTATTATCCACTCTACCCATCCACTCAACTATCCACTCTACCCATCCACTCAACTATCCACTCTACCCATCCACTCTACTGGCCACTCTACCAATCCACTCTACTATCCACTCTACCTATCCACTCGACTATCCACTCTACCCATCCACTCTACTATCCACTCTACCCATCCACTCTACTATCCACTCTACCCATCCACTCTACCATCCACTCTACTATCCACTCTGCTATCCACTTTACTATCCACTCTACCCATCCACTCTACTATCTACTCTACCCATTCAAACTATTATCCACTCTACTATCCACTCTACTATCCACTCTACCCATCCACTCTACCCATCCACTCTACTATCCACTCTACCCATCCACTCTACTATCCACTCTACCTATCCACTCTACCCATCCACTCTACTATCCACTCTACCCATCCACTCTACCCATCCACTCTACTATCCACTCTACCCATCCACTCTGCTATCCACTCTACCTATCCACTCTACCCATCCACTCTACCAATCCACTCTACTATCCACTCTACTATCCACTCTACCCATCCACTCTACTATCCACTCTACCTATCCACTCTACCCATCCACTCTACTATCCACTCTACCCATCCACTCTACAATCTACTCTACCTATCCACTCTACTATCCACTCTACCCATCCACTCTACTATCCACTCTACTATCCACTCTACTATCCACTCTATCCATCCACACTAGGCATCCATTTACCCATCCATTTACCCAACCACTCTACTGTCCACTCTACCCATCCACTCTGCTGTCCACTCTACCCATCCACTCTACCCATCCACTCTACCCATCCACTCTACCTATCCACTCTACCCATCCACTCTACCCATCCACTCTACCTATCCACTCTACCCATCCACTCTACCCATCCATTCTACCCATCCACTCTACTGTCCACTCTACTATCCACTCTACCTATCCACTCTACTATCCACTCTACTATCCACTCTACTATCCACTCTACAATCCACTCTACCCATCCACTCTACCCATCCACTCTACTATCCACTCTAACCATCCACTCTACTATCCACTCTACCCATCCACTCTACTATCCACTCTACCCATCCACTCTACCTATCCACTCTACTATCCACTCTACCCATCCACTCTACCCATCCACTCTACTATCCACTCTACTATCCACTCTACTATCCACTCTACTATCCACTCTACCCATCCACTCTACTATCCACTCTACTATCCACTCTACTATCCACTCTACCCATCCAATTACCCATCCACTCTACGCATCCATTTAGCCATCCACTCTACTATCCACTCTACTATCCACTCTACCCATCCACTCTACTATCCACTCTACTATCCACTCTACCCATCCACTCTACTATCCACTCTACCATCCACTCTACCATCCACTCTACCTATCCACTCTACCCATCCACTCTCCCCATCCACTCTACCCATCCACTCTACCCATCCACTCTACTATCCACTCTACTATCCACTCTACTATCCACTCTACCCATCCACTCTACCATCCACTCTACCTATCCACTCTACCCATCCACTCTACCCATCCACTCTACCCATCCACTCTACCCATCCACTCTACTATCCACTCTACCCATCCACTCTACCCATCCACTCTACCCATCCACTCTACCCATCCACTCAACCCATCCACTCTACTATCCACTCTACCCATCCACTCTACCCATCCACTCTACCTATCCACTCAACCCATCCACTCTACTTTCCACTCTACTATCCACTCTACAATCCACTCTACCTATTCACTCTACCGTCCACTCTACCCATCCACTCTAACCATCCACTCTACTATCCACTCTACCCATCCACTCTACTATCCACTCTACTATCCACTCTACCCATCCACTCTACCTATCCACTCTAACCATCCACTCTACTATCCACTCTACTATCCACTCTACTATCCACTCTACCCATCCACTCTACCTATCCACTCTACCCATCCACTCTACTATCCACTCTACTATCCACTCTACTATCCACTCTACCCATCCACTCTACTATCCACTCTACTATCCACTCTACTATCCACTCTACTATCCACTCTACCCATCCACTCTACTATCCACTCTACTATCCACTCTACTATCCACTCTACCTATCAAATCTACCCATCCACTCTACCCATCCACTCTACTCTCCACTCTACCTATCCACTCTACTATCCACACTACTATCCACTCTACTATCCACTCTACCCATCCACTCTACCCATCCACTCTACCCATCCACTCTACTATCCAATCTACCCATCCACTCTACTATCCACTCTACCCATCCACTCTACCTATCCACTCTACCCATCCACTCTACTATCCACTCTACCCATCCACTCTACTATCCACTCTACTATCCACTCTACCCATTCACTCTACCTATCCACTCTACCCATCCACTCTACCATCCACTCTACTATCCACTCTATCCATCTACTCTACTGTCCACTCTACCCATCCACTCTACTATCCACTCTACTATCCACTCTACCCATCCACTTTATTATCCACTCTACCCATCCACTCAACTATCCACTCTACCCATCCACTCTACTGTCCACTCTACCAATCCACTCTACTATCCACTCTACCTATCCACTCGACTATCCACTCTACCCATCCACTCTACTATCCACTCTACCCATCCACTCTACTATCCACTCTACCTATCCACTCTACCCATCCACTCTACTATCCACTCTACCCATCCACTCTACCATCCACTCTACTATCCACTCTGCTATCCACTCTACTATCCACTCTACCCATCCACTCTACTATCTACTCTACCCATTCAATCTACTATCCACTCTACTATCCACTCTACTATCCACTCTACTATCCACTCTACCCATCCACTCTACCCATCCACTCTACTATCCACTCTACCCATCCACTCTACTATCCACTCTACCTATCCACTCTACCCATCCACTCTACTATCCACTCTACCCATCCACTCTACCCATCCACTCTACTATCCACTCTACCCATCCACTCTACTATCCACTCTACCTATCCACTCTACCCATCCACTCTACCAATCCACTCTACTATCCACTCTACTATCCACTCTACCCATCCACTCTACTATCCACTCTACCTATCCACTCTACCCATCCACTCTACTATCCACTCTACCCATCCACTCTACTATCCACTCTACTAACCACTCTACTATCCACTCTACTGTCCACTCTACCCATCCACTCTACTGTCCACTCTACCCATCTACTCTACCCATCCACTCTACTGTACACTCTACCCATCCACTCTACCCATCCACTCTACCTATCCACTCTACCCATCCACTCTACCCATCCCCTCTACCTATCCACTCTAACCATCCACTCTACCCATCCATTCTACCCATCCACTCTACTGTCCACTCTACTATCCACTCTACCCATCCACTCTACTATCCACTCTACCCATCCACTCTACTATCCACTCTACTAACCACTCTACTATCCACTCTACTGTCCACTCTACCCATCCACTCTACTGTCCACTCTACCCATCTACTCTACCCATCCACTCTACTGTCCACTCTACCCATCCACTCTACCCATCCACTCTACCTATCCACTCTACCCATCCACTCTACCCATCCCCTCTACCTATCCACTCTAACCATCCACTCTACCCATCCATTCTACCCATCCACTCTACTATCCACTCTACCCATCCACTCTACTATCCACTCTACCCATCCACTCTACCTATCCACTCTACTATCCACTCTACCCATCCACTCTACCTATCCACTCTACTATCCACTCTACTATCCACTCTACTATCCACTCTACCCATCCACTCTACCCATCCACGCTACCTATCCACTCTACCCATCCACTCTACCCATCCCCTCTACCTATCCACTCTACCCATCCACTCTACCCATCCATTCTACCCATCCACTCTACTGTCCACTCTACTATCCACTCTACCCATCCACTCTACCTATCCACTCTACTATCCACTCTACCCATCCACTCTACCTATCCACTACTATCCACTCTACTATCCACTCTACTATCCACTCTACCCATCCACTCTACCCATCCACTCTACCCATCCCCTCTACCTATCCACTCTACCCATCCACTCTACCCATCCATTCTACCCATCCACTCTACTGTCCACTCTACTATCCACTCTACTATCCACTCTACTATCCACTCTACAATCCACTCTACCCATCCACTCTACCCACCCATTCTACCCATCCACTCTACTATCCACTCTACTATCCACTCTACCTATCCACTCTACTATCCACTCTACTATCCACTCTACTATCCACTCTACAATCCACTCTACCCATCCATTCTACCCATCCACTCTACTGTCCACTCTACTATCCACTCTACCTATCCACTCTACTATCCACTCTACTATCCACTCTACTATCCACTCTACAATCCACTCTACCCATCCACTCTACCCATCCACTCTACTATCCACTCTACCCATCCACTCTACTATCCACTCTACCCATCCACTCTACTATCCACTCTACCCATCCACTCTACTATCCACTCCACCCATCCACTCTACTATCCACTCTACCTATCCACTCTACCCATCCAATCTACTATCCACTCTACTATCCACTCTACTATCCACTCTACCCATCCAATTACCCATCCACTCTACGCATCCATTTAGCCATCCACTCTACTATCCACTCTACCCATCCACTCTACCCATCCACTCTACCCATCCACTCTACCCATCCACTCTACTATCCACTCTATCATCCACTCTACTATCCACTCTACCCATCCACTCTACCCATCCACTCTACCCATCCACTCTACCCATCCACTCTACTATCCACTCTACCCATCCACTCTACCCATCCACTCTACCTATCCACTCAACCCATCCACTCTACTTTCCACTCTACTATCCACTCTACAATCCACTCTACCTATTAACTCTACCCTCCACTCTACCCATCCACTCTAACCATCCACTCTACCCATCCACTCTACCCATCCACTCTACTATCCACTTTACTATCCACTCTACCCATCCACTCTACTATCCACTCTACTATCCACTCTACTATCCACTCTACCCATCCACTCTACTATCCACTCTACCCATCCACTCTACTATCCACTCTACTATCCACTCTACCCATTCACTCTACCTATCCACTCTACCCATCCACTCTACTATCCACTCTACTATCCACTCTATCCATCTACTCTACTGTCCACTCTACCCATCCACTCTACTATCCACTCTACTATCCACTCTACCCATCCACTTTATTATCCACTCTACCCATCCACTCAACTATCCACTCTACCCATCCACTCTACTGTCCACTCTACCAATCCACTCTACTATCCACTCTACCTATCCACTCTACTATCCACTCTACCAATCCACTCTACTATCCACTCTACCTATCCACTTGACTATCCACTCTACCCATCCACTCTACTATCCACTCTACCCATCCACTCTACTATCCACTCTACCTATCCACTCTACCCATCCACTCTACTATCCACTCTACCCATCCACTCTACCATCCACTCTACTATCCACTCTGCTATCCACTCTACTATCCACTCTACCCATCCACTCAACTATCCACTCTACCCATCCACTCTACTGTCCACTCTACCAATCCACTCTACCCATCCACTCTATCCATTCAATCTACTATCCACTCTACCCATCCACTCTACTATCCACTCTACTATCCACTCTACTATCCACTCTACCCATCCACTCTACTATCCACTCTACCCATCCACTCTACTATCCACACTACTATCCACTCTACCCATTCACTCTACCTATCCACTCTACCCATCCACTCTACTATCCACTCTACTATCCACTCTATCCATCTACTCTACTGTTCACTCTACCCATCCACTCTACTATCCACTCTACTATCCACTCTACCCATCCACTTTATTATCCACTCTACCCATCCACTCAACTGTCCACTCTACCCATCCACTCTACTGTCCACTCTACCAATCCACTCTACTATCCACTCTACCTATCCACTCGACTATCCACTCTACCCATCCACTCTACTATCCACTCTACCCATCCACTCTACTATCCACTCTACCTATCCACTCTACCCATCCACTCTACTATCCACTCTACCCATCCACTCTACCATCCACTCTACTATCCACTCTGCTATCCACTCTACTATCCACTCTACCCATCCACTCTACTATCTACTCTATCCATTCAATCTACTATCCACTCTACTATCCACTCTACTATCCACTCTACTATCCACTCTACTATCCACTCTACCCATCCACTCTACTATCCACTCTACCCATCCACTCTACTATCCACACTACTATCCACTCTACCCATTCACTCTACCTATCCACTCTACCCATCCACTCTACTATCCACTCTACTATCCACTCTATCCATCTACTCTACTGTCCACTCTACCCATCCACTCTACTATCCACTCTACTATCCACTCTACCCATCCACTTTATTATCCACTCTACCCATCCACTCAACTATCCACTCTACCCATCCACTCTACTGTCCACTCTACCAATCCACTCTACTATCCACTCTACCTATCCACTCGACTATCCACTCTACCCATCCACTCTACTATCCACTCTACCCATCCACTCTACTATCCACTCTACCTATCCACTCTACCCATCCACTCTACTATCCACTCTACCCATCCACACTACCATCCACTCTACTATCCACTCTGCTATCCACTCTACTATCCACTCTACCCATCCACTCTACTATCTACTCTACCCATTCAATCTACTATCCACTCTACTATCCACTCTACTATCCACTCTACTATCCACTCTACCCATCCACTCTACCCATCCACTCTACTATCCACTCTACCCATCCACTCTACTATCCACTCTACCTATCCACTCTACCCATCCACCCTCTACTATCCACTCTACCCATCCACTCTACCCATCCACTCTACTATCCACTCTACCCATCCACTCTACTATCCACTCTACCTATCCACTCTACCCATCCACTCTACCAATCCACTCTACTATCCACTCTACTATCCACTCTACCCATCCACTCTACTATCCACTCTACCTATCTACTCTACCCATCCACTCTACTATCCACTCTACCCATCCACTCTACAATCCACTCTACCTATCCACTCTACTATCCACTCTACCCATCCACTCTACCCATCCACTCTACTATCCACTCTACCCATCCACTCTACCCATCCACTCTACTATCCACTCTACCCATCCACTCTACTATCCACTCTACCTATCCACTCTACCCATCCACTCTACCTATCCACTCTACCCATCCACTCTACTATCCACTCTACCCATCCACTCTACCCATCCACTCTACTATCCACTCTACCCATCCACTCTACTATCCACTCTACCTATCCACTCTACCCATCCACTCTACCAATCCACTCTACTATCCACTCTACTGTCCACTCTACCCATCCACTCTACTGTCCACTCTACCCATCCACTCTACCCATCCACTCTACTGTCCACTCTACCCATCCACTCTACCCATCCACTCTACCTATCCACTCTACCCATCCACTCTACCCATCCACTCTACCTATCCACTCTACCCATCCACTCTACCCATCCTTTCTACCCATCCACTCTACTGTCCACTCTACTATCCACTCTACCTATCCACTCTACTATTCACTCTACTATCCACTCTACTATCCACTCTACTATCCACTCTACAATCCACTCTACCCATCCACTCTACCCATCCACTCTACTATCCACTCTACCCATCCACTCTACCTATCCACTCTACCCATCCACTCTACTATCCACTCTACCCATCCACTCTACCTATCCACTCTACTATCCACTCTACCCATCCACTCTACCTATCCACTCTACTATCCACTCTACTATCCACTCTACTATCCACTCTACTATCCAATCTACCCATCCACTCTACTATCCACTCTACTATCCACTCTACTATCCACTCTACTATCCAATCTACCCATCCACTCTACTATCCACTCTACCCATCCACTCTACTATCCACTCTACTATCCACTCTACTATCCACTCTACTATCCACTCTACTATCCACTCTACTATTCACTCTACTATCCACTCTACTATCCACTCTACTATCCACTCTACAATCCACTCTACCCATCCACTCTACCCATCCACTCTACTATCCACTCTACCCATCCACTCTACCTATCCACTCTACCCATCCACTCTACTATCCACTCTACCCATCCACTCTACCTATCCACTCTACTATCCACTCTACCCATCCACTCTACCTATCCACTCTACTATCCACTCTACTATCCACTCTACTATCCACTCTACTATCCAATCTACCCATCCACTCTACTATCCACTCTACTATCCACTCTACTATCCACTCTACTATCCACTCTACTATCCACTCTACTATCCAATCTACCCATCCACTCTACTATCCACTCTACCCATCCACTCTACTATCCACTCTACTATCCACTCTACTATCCACTCTACTATCCAATCTACCCATCCACTCTACTATCCACTCTACCCATCCACTCTACTATCCACTCTACTATCCACTCTACCCATCCAATCTAC
Organism: Salvelinus fontinalis; assembly: GCF_029448725.1. Classification (NCBI taxonomy): domain Eukaryota; kingdom Metazoa; phylum Chordata; class Actinopteri; order Salmoniformes; family Salmonidae; genus Salvelinus; species Salvelinus fontinalis. The sequence continues at coordinate 16,070,390 of NC_074702.1, forward strand.
TATCCACTCTACCATCCACTCTACCATCCACTCTACCTATCCACTCTACCCATCCACTCTACCCATCCACTCTACCCATCCACTCTACCCATCCACTCTACTATCCACTCTACCATCCACTCTACTATCCACTCTACCCACCCTCTCTACCCATCCACTCTACCCATCCACTCTACCCATCCACTCTACCCATCCACTCTACCCATCCACTCTACTATCCACTCTACCCATCCACTCTACCCATCCACTCTACCCATACACTCTACTATCCACTCTACTTTCCACTCTACTATCCACTCTACAATCCACTCTACCTATTAACTCTACCCTCCACTCTACCCATCCACTCTAACCATCCACTCTACTATCCACTCTACCCATCCACTCTACTATCCACTTTACTATCCACTCTACCCATCCACTCTACCTATCCACTCTACCCATACACTCTACTATCCACTCTACTATCCACTCTACTATCCACTCTACTATCCACTCTACCCATCCACTCTACTATCCACTCTACCCATCCACTCTACCATCCACTCTACTATCCACTCTGCTATCCACTCTACTATCCACTCTACCCATCCACTCTACTATCTACTCTACCCATTCAATCTACTATCCACTCTACTATCCACTCTACTATCCACTCTACTATCCACTCTACCCATCCACTCTACCCATCCACTCTACTATCCACTCTACCCATCCACTCTACTATCCACTCTACCTATCCACTCTACCCATCCACTCTACTATCCACTCTACCCATCCACTCTACCCATCCACTCTACTATCCACTCTACCCATCCACTCTACTATCCACTCTACCTATCCACTCTACCCATCCACTCTACCAATCCACTCTACTATCCACTCTACTATCCACTCTACCCATCCACTCTACTATCCACTCTACCTATCCACTCTACCCATCCACTCTACTATCCACTCTACCCATCCACTCTACAATCCACTCTACCTATCCACTCTACTATCCACTCTACTATCCACTCTACTAACCACTCTACTATCCACTCTACTATCCACTCTACCCATCCACACTAGGCATCCATTTAGCCATCCATTTACCCATCCACTCTACTGTCCACTCTACCCATCCACTCTACTGTCCACTCTACCCATCTACTCTACCCATCCACTCTCTTGTCCACTCTACCCATCCACTCTACCCATCCACTCTACCTATCCACTCTACCCATCCACTCTACCCATCCCCTCTACCTATCCACTCTACCATCCATTTAGCCATCCACTCTACCATCCATTTAGCCATCCACTCTACCCATCCACTCTACTATCCACTCTACCCATCCACTCTACCCATCCATTTACCCATCCACTCTACCCATCCATTTAGCCATCAATTCATTGACAATCTGCTGTGTCCACAACTTTGGAAGTATTGTAGGGATAATATAATTCTTATAGGCTATATGAAAAATGGTATAGGGAATCAAATACGAGAGAGAGAGAGAGAGAGAGAGAGAGAGAGAGAGAGAGAGAGAGAGAGAGAGAGAGAGAGAGAGAGAGAGAGAGAGAGAGAGAGAGAGAGAGAGAGAGAGAGAGAGAGAGAGAGAGAGAGAGAGAGAGAGAGAGAGAGAGAGAAGAGAGAGAGAGAGATCAACACTTATCCATACACACATTAAAGACATCAGTCGTTGTTCCCTTTCATGTTTGCGTCAAAGGAGATTAACACTGGTAGAGAGAGCCTACTATAGCACCCTAAGCCCTGACATTCATTCACACAGCTGCACTGAACGTGTTACATAACATCATCGCAAAGTACACCATGTAACTATGTTATTCTATGCTAACATTTAGAGCTCTGTTTCACCATGTCAATAGAGCAGAACATCCTCTCCTTATTGCAGCCCGCCTGGCTGTCTCCTTCAGAGAACCGCAGCTGATCCAGTGGAGTGATGTGCAACTTAGCAGAGTGGAGAGAGCTAGGCCCTGCCTGGAGTCACGTGAACACATTCCATTTGAATCAAAGACAGATCTAAGCACTGCAGAGCACTGAGCAGCAGCATAGCCTGTTGCCGTGGAGATTCGCTGTGCAGGCCCCTTCACTAGCGGATCAACGCAGAAGGTTAACGTGGTTAAAGAAATAAAGAAATAAATGCAGCAAAAAGAAACACAATTTTCTGTTAAATCTTTGCAAATGAAATGACTAATGTCTCCCTCTCTGCCCTTCTCCCTTCTCTCTTTCTCTCTGTCTCTCTATTTATCTCTCTCTTCCTCCTTCTCCCTCTCCCTCTCTCTACCCTCTCTCTAAGAGAAGCACTTGTTTGTACCGCTGAGATCATTTAAAAGTATAATTTATTGATAATGAAGTGGGAAAAGCTTTGATATGGCAGAGCAAGGCGGATTAAGCAGACAGAGGAGAGCATGCTGTGTCACATTTTCAGGGGCTCCAAGTGTTTACTATACTAAATATCTCTCTACCTCTCTCCCCTCTCTCCCCTCTCTCCCTTGTTCACACTCTCACTTCGTCCCTTTGGGATATTCATTCAGCTTTGTGTCAAAATGTAATAATAGAGAGAAACACAAGATATTTTATTAATAAAGTAAACAAGATAGCAATACAAATGTCTGCAAGGAGACCATACGTAGATTCCAGTACACAAGGCAGTGCAGGTTAGCATGTAGTGATTACTTAATGACAGAGGGGCTCACTCTCCAACCCCAGTCATGTTCTCTGTCCCCAGGGGAAAGTAGAATGCTACTAGCAGCCAGGTTGTTATGTGTTATCCAGTCTCACTGTTATCCACACTAACACATTTGTTTATTTATTAATAAATAAAATGCAAATTAGGAGGCCTATTATCAAGGCAAACAAACACAAATACAAACACGGGGCTGTATAAAACGCGATATACACAAAGTCAATTCTAATCCCGTAGAATGGTACTTTGCCAGTAGTGTATAATTCCTCCAGGCCTTTGAAGGTGTTAGACAAAATGGAGTATGGCACCTGGAGAATGGGAGTGATTATACAGTAACAGAATGAAATGTCACTCATGAAAACCTGTAATCCTCAGAATGGCTTTTTACTCTTTTCATGGACACAGTCATCCACTCTACCCATCCACTCTACTATCCACTCTACTATCCACTCTACTATCCACTCTACCTATCCACTCTCCCTATCAAATCTACCCATCCACTCTACCCATCCACTCTACCCATCCACTCTACTATCCACTCTACTATCCACTCTACTATCCACTCTACCCATCCACTCTACTATCCACTCTACTATCCACTCTACCCATCCACTCTACTATCCACTCTACTCATAGGCGGAAATCCCAGGGGGGACGGGGGGGACACGACCCCCCCATCCTGGGGAAAATATGATTTGTCCCCCCCAATATATCACTGTAAACATAACTATGTAATATCAATAATATTAATAATACGCAATGAAAGCACTTGTACTGATTATAGACACTTAATAGCGCGTTTTTAAATTTCACAAGATTGCGACCCCCCCGCCCTTTGCCTCACAATGGTTTGATCCACTGCCAGTTCTTTAGCTGGCAAGGTAATAGAGGGCTCGTATCTACTGTCCGAAAGGCACTCAATGTACGTAACTGACGTGAGGTAATCCAGTCAATCGCGCCTTAGCAATGTATATATTTTTTTCATGTTGCAGGGTTCACACACTAGCTGAATTTGCAGAGCTAGCGCGCAAACTAAAGCAAACATTAACTATCAAGCTAGCTAGTACCTATTCCATTTATGTGGCGTCGTCAAAGATGGAATATTTGCTATCGTCAGTTTATTCCAAGATTAGCATGCAGCTGTAGTGCTTCAAAGTCCCTGTGATAAGGTTAGCGATAAACTGAAGTCCAAACTGAACAAAACTACACTCTCTTATACCATTGTCTTAAATATATTTAATGGTCTCGTTGCAAAAGCTAAATTGTCGCTAGTGAATTTTTTATTCTTTTCACCTTTAACCAGGTAGCAAAGATTATAGCAAACACCACAGAAACGGAATTGGTGCTCGCTAGCTTTGCAAATTCAGCTATTGTTGGAAGCCTGCCAATATGAAACAAACTATGTTAAAATTTCAAAACGTTGCAGCATGTGTTGTGTAAATGTGTGTGTGCAGCTAGACTGGTCAGCCAGCCAGCCAGGTAGAAAAATGTCAGAAAAAAGTAAAAAGACGGACATCAGAGTATTTTTCAGTACACCAAAACGCAAAGTAAGAACTCTAGTAGCCTAATATCTCAAAGACCAGTTGATAAAATGTTCATAAGAAAGAAGTGAAATGCTAATGGAAATATTTCACAATGATGTCATTAGGCAGAGCAGGCAACAGATGGCACACAGACAGCAGAGCTGGGGACAGATATGCAGGGACAGACTGGCAGAGACAGGGAGTCTCAGGTAAGTTTGTTGAGTCTTTGTTTGGCAACATTATGAAAGGTTCTCAATTTTTTTGATTTGTAAAATAGGGACATAATTGGAAAATGCCATGAATACCCCCACTCTCAATTTAAACTGGTGACTGAACCAAGATTTGTTTAAGGCAATGGTATTGCTGTTGTGATTAATTGTGTAGTTTTGGGTACCGGTAGTTAGGAGTACGGCAAACACCTTATTTATTTTCTAGGAGACAGACTGTGAGTCAGTGAGGGTGGTGAAAGGGAAAGAGCCAAGGAGAGAGACTTGAGGACAGTGTCACAGCCACGGCAGGACCAGGTGTCACCCTTGTTGCCAGCAGCACCAGTATAGGGGACAGTGGCACAGCATCGTCCAGTTACCTCAGTGATGACATAAAACCATGTCAGCCACACCCACAATTTATAGAACCGCAAACTCTTGCAAACGTTTCAAGAGAGAGGAACACTGCACTGATAAGGAACATTGCTATAACTATTATTATTAGTAGTATTATAATGATTTAAACAAGTTGGGACAACCCTTCAGTTAACTACTGTACCTAACAATTATCCAGTAGTAGTGATTATGGTCCCTCAATATACATTTAACATATTACAACATAGTCTATGTGTTACAGCACTACTTTTGGTGTCCCCCTCAGGAATTGCTCCTGAGAAAATTTCATGTAATTGTCCCCTCCAAGGTTGATATCAGATTTTCGCCCCTGACTCTACTATCCACTCTACCCATCCACTCTACCTATCCACTCTACCCATCCACTCTACCCATCCACTCTACTATCCACTCTACCCATCCACTCTACCCACCCACTCTACCCATCCACTCTACTATCCGCTCTACCTATCCACTCTACCCATCCACTCTACTATCCACTCTACCCATCCACTCTACCCATCCACTCTACCCATCCACTCTACTATCCACTCTACTATCTACTCTACCCATCCACTCTACTATCCAATCTACCATCCACTCTACTATCCACTCTACCTATCCACTCTACCCATCCACTCTACTATCCACTCTACCCATCCACTCTACTATCCAATCTACCATCCACTCTACTATCCACTCTACCTATCCACTCTACCCATCCACTCTACTATCCACTCTACCCATCCACTCTACTATCCACTCTACCCATCCACTCTACCCATCCACTCTACCCATCCACTCTACTATCCACTCTACTATCTACTCTACCCATCCACTCTACTATCCAATCTACCATCCACTCTACTATCCACTCTACCTATCCACTCTACCCATCCACTCTACCATCCACTCTACCCATCCACTCTACTATCCACTCTACTATCTACTCTACCCATCCACTCTACTATCCAATCTACCATCCACTCTACTATCCACTCTACCTATCCACTCTACCCATCCACTCTACCCATCCACTCTACCATCCACTCTACCATCCACTCTACCCATCCACTCTACCATCCACTCTACCATCCACTCTACCATCCACTCTACCATCCACTCTACTATCCACTCTACCCATCCACTCTACCCATCCACTCTACCCATCCACTCTACTATCCACTCTACCCATCCACTCTACTATCCACTCTACCCATCCACTCTACCTATCCACTCTACCCATCCACTCTACCCATCCACTCTACCCATCCACTCTACCCATCCACTCTACCCATCCACTCTACCTATCCACTCTACCTATCCACTCTACCCATCCACTTTACTATCCACTCTACCTATCCACTCTACCTATCCACTCTACCCATCCACTCTACTATCCACTCTACTATCCACTTTACTATCCGCTCTACTATCCACTCTACCCATCCACTCTACCCATCCACTCTACTATCCACTCTACCCACCCACTCTACTATCCACTCTACCCATCCACTCTACCTATCCACTCTACCCATCCACTCTACTATCCACTCTACTATCCACTCTACTATCCACTCTACTATCCACTCTACCCATCCACTCTACTATTCACTCTACCCATCCACTCTACTATCCCCTCTACCTATCCACTCTACCTATCCACTCTACCCATCCACTCTACTCTACCCACAGTAACAGAATGAAATGTCACTCATGAAAACCTGTAATCCTCAGAATGGCTTTTTACTCTTTTCATGGACACAGTCATACAGTACTATACACACTAGGCTACTCTGTTTCTACACACTAGGCTACTCTGTATCTACTCTTCTCACTCTCTCTGCGTTAACTAGAGGTCGACTGATTCATCGGAATGAACGATTAATTAGGGCCGATTTCAAGTTTTCATAACAATCGGAAATCGGTCATTTTGGACCCCAAATCGGTCATCGGTCATTTTTTTAACTAGGCAAGTCAGTTAAGAACCCATTCTTATTTTCAATGGCGGCCTAGGAACGGTGGGTTAACTGCCTTGTTCAGGGGCAGAATGACAGATTTTTACCTTGTCAGCTCAGGGATTCAATCTTGCAACCTTACGATTAACTAGTCCAACGCTCTAACCACCTGCCTCACGAGGAGCCCGCCTGTTACGCGAATGCAGTAAGAAGCCAAGGTAAGTTGCTAGCTAGCATTAAACTTATCTTATAAAAAACAATCAATCAATCAATCATAATCACTAGTTATAACTACACATGGTTGATGATATTACTAGTTTATCTAGCGTGTCCTGCGTTGCATATAATCGATGCAGTGTGCATTCGCGAAAAAGTACTGTCGTTGCTCCAATGTGTACCTAACCATAAACATCAATGCCTTTCTTAAAAACAATACACAGAAGTATATATTTTTAAACCTGCATATTTAGCTAAAAGAAATGCAGGTTAGCAGGCAATATTAACCAGGTGAAATTGTGTCACTTCTCTTGCGTTCATTGCACGCAGAGTCAGGGTATATGCAACAGTTTGGGCCGCCTGTCTCATTGCGAACTAATTTGCCAGAATTTGACGTAATTATGACATAATCATTGAAGGTTGTGCAATGTAACAGGAATATTTAGACTTATGGATGCCACCCTTTAGATAAAATACGTAACGGTTCCGTATTTCACTGAAAGAATAAACGTTTTGTTTTCGAGATAATAGTTTCCGGATTCGACCATATTAATGACCTAAGGCTCGTATTTTTGTGTGTTGTTATGTTATAATTAAGTCTATGATTTGATAGAGCAGTCTGAATGAGCGATGGTAGGCACCAGCAGGCCCGTAAGCATTCACTCAAACAGCACTTTCGTGAGTTTTGCCAGCAGCTCTCCGCTGTGCTTCAAACATTGCGCTGTTTATGACTTCAACCCTATCAACTCCCGAGATTAGGCTGGTGTAACCGATGTGAAATGGCTAGCTAGTTAGCAGGGTGCGCGCTAATAGCGTTTCAAACGTCACTCGCTCTGAGACTTGGAGTAGTTGTTCCGCTTGCTCTGCATGGGTAACGCTGCTTCGAGGGTGGCTGTTGTCGATGTGTTCCTGGTTCGAGCCCAGGTAGCGGCGAGGAGAGGGATGGAAGCTATACTGTTACACTGGCAATACTAAAGTGCCTATAAGAACATCCAATAGTCAAAGGTATATGAAATACAAATCGTATAGAGAGAAATAGTCCTATAATTCCTATAATAACTACATCCTAAAACTTTTTACCTGGGAATATTGAAGGCTCATGTTAAAAGGAACCACCAGCTTTCATATGTTCTCATGTTCTGAGCAAGGATGTCACGCCCTGGCCTTAGTATTCTTTGTTTTCTTTATTATTTTAGTTAGGTCAGGGTGTGACATGGGGAATGTTTGTGTTTTGTTGGTTTTGGGTGTTTTTTATGGTAAAGGGGTTGTTGGGTATAGTATATGGGTTTGTGTTGAATACATGTGTCTAGCGTTGTCTATGTATGTTTAGTTGTCTAGGAGAGTCTATGGTTACCTGAATGAGTTCCCAATTAGAGACAGCTGATTTTGGTTGTCTCTGATTGGGAGCCTTATTTAGGGTAGCCATAGGCTCTCATTGGTGGTGAGTAATTGTCTATGTCAGAACGTTTGTAGCCAGTGTGTGCACATCGTTATTTAGCTTCACGATCATTTGTTGTTTTGTTAGTTTGTATTAAGTGTTTCGTGTTTATTTTTTCGTCATCTTTATAATAAAAGAAGATGGCTTATTTTCCAAGTGCTGCGTTTTGGTCCGTCAATCCGCCACATGATCGTGACAGAATTACTCACCATTACAGGACCAAGCGGCATGGAAAGCGGCAACAGGACCCACCTACACAGGATTCGTGGACATGGGAGGAGATACTGGATGGTAAGGGGCCGTGGGCTCAACCGGGAGAATATCGCCTTCCTCGTGAAGAGCTGGAGGCAGCTAAAGCCGAGAGGAGGCGATATGAGGAGGCAGCACGGAGACAAGGCTGGAAACCCGTGAGTACAACCCAAAAATTTCTTGGGGGGGGCCTTAAAGGGAGTGTGGCGAAGTCAGGTAGGAAACCTGCGCCTACTCCCTGTACTTACCGTGGAGAGCGAGAGTACGGGCAGACACCGTGTTACGCAGTAGAGCGCACGGTGTCTCCTGTACGCGTGCATAGCCCGGTTCGGTACATTTCAGCTCCACGTATCGGCCGGGCTAGACTGAGCGTTGAGCCGTATGTCATGAAGCCGGCCCAACGCATCTGGTCACCAGTGCGTCTCCTTGGGCCGGCGTACATGGCACCAGCCTTACGCATGGTGTCCCCGGTTCGCCTACATAGGCCGGTGCGGGTTATTCCACCTCCCCGCACTGGTCAGGCGACGGGGAGCATACAACCAGGTAAGGTTGGGCAGGCTCGGCGTTCAAGGGAGCCAGTACGCCTGCACGGTCCGGTATTTCCGGCGCCACCTCCCCGCCCCAACCCAGTACCACCAGTGCCTCCTCTACGCACTAGCTATATGGTGCGTGTCTCCAGCCCTTTACCACCAGTGTCTAAACCACGCACCAAGCCTCCTGTGTGTCCCCAGAGTCCTGTGCGTCCTGTTGCTGCTCCCCGCACTAGCCCTGAGATGCGTGTCCCCAGCCCGGTGCCACCAGTCCCGGCACCACGCACCAGGCCTACAGTGCGCCTCAGCCGGCAGGAGTCTGCCGTCTGCACCGCGATGACTGAACTGCCCGTCTGCCAAGCGCCATCTGAGCCATCCGTCTCCCCAGCGCCATCTGAGCCATCCGTCTCCCCAGCGCCATCTGAGCCATCCGTCTCCCCAGCGCCATCTGAGCCATCCGTCTGCAAGGAGCCTGCAAAGCCGCCCGTCTGCCATGAGCCTGCAAAGCCGCCCGTCTGCCATGAGCCTACTGAGCCATCCGCCAGACAGGAGCCGCTAGAGCCGCCAGCCAGACAGGAGCCGCTAGAGCCGTCCGTCAGACAGGATCTGCCAGAGCCGCCAACCAGACAGGATCTGCCAGAGCCGCCAACCAGACAGGATCTGCCAGAGCCGCCAACCAGACAGGATCTGCCAGAGCCGCCAACCAGACAGGAGCAGCCAGATCAGTCAGCCAGCCATGAGCAGCCAGATCCGTCAGCCAGCCATGAGCAGCCAGATCCGTCAGCCAGCCATGAGCAGCCAGATCCGTCAGCCAGCCATGAGCAGCCAGATCCGTCAGCTAGCCATGAGCAGCCAGATCCGTCAGCTAGCCATGAGCAGCCAGATCCGTCAGCTAGCCATGAGCAGCCAGATCCGTCAGCTAGCCATGAGCAGCCAGATCCGTCAGCTAGCCATGAGCAGCCAGATCCGTCAGCTAGCCATGAGCAGCCAGATCCGTCAGCTAGCCATGAGCAGCCAGATCCGTCAGCTAGCCATGAGCAGCCAGATCCGTCAGCTAGCCATGAGCAGCCAGATCCGTCAGCTAGCCATGAGCAGCCAGATCCGTCAGCTAGCCATGAGCAGCCAGATCCGTCAGCCAGCCATGAGCAGCCAGATCCGTCAGCCAGCCATGAGCAGCCAGATCCGTCAGCCAGCCATGAGCAGCCAGATCCGTCAGCCAGCCATGAGCAGCCAGATCCGTCAGCCAGCCATGAGCAGCCAGATCCGTCAGCCAGCCATGAGCAGCCAGATCCGTCAGCTAGCCATGAGCAGCCAGATCCGTCAGCCAGCCATGAGCAGCCAGATCCGTCAGCCAGCCATGGGCCGTCCCTCAGTCCGGAGCTGCCATTCCTCAGTCCGGAGCTGCCATTCCTCAGTCCGGAGCTGCCCCTTACCCTGGTGCTGCCCCTTACCCTGGTGCTGCCCCTTACCCTGGTACTGCCCCTTACCCTGGTACTGCCCCTTACCCTGGTACTGCCCCTTACCCTGGTACTGCCCCTTACCCTGGTACTGCCCCTTACCCTGGTACTGCCCCTTACCCTGGTACTGCCCCTTAGTCCGGAACTGCCCCTTAGTCCGGAACTGCCCCTTAATGCAGTGTGGTTAATGTGGAGGGGGGTCATCTGGAGGAAGCTAAGGAGGCGGTTAGGGACTGTGGTGACGTGGGGACCACGACCAGAGCCGGAGCCGCCACCATGGATGGAAGCCCACCCAGACCCTCCCCTAGACTGTGTAATGGTGCGCCCGGAGTTCGCACCTTAAGGGGGGGGTTATGTCACGCCCTGGCCTTAGTATTCTTTGTTTTCTTTATTATTTTAGTTAGGTCAGGGTGTGACATGGGGAATGTTTGTGTTTTGTTGGTTTTGGGTGTTTTTTATGGTAAAGGGGTTGTTGGGTATAGTATATGGGTTTGTGTTGAATACATGTGTCTAGCGTTGTCTATGTATGTTTAGTTGTCTAGGAGAGTCTATGGTTACCTGAATGAGTTCCCAATTAGAGACAGCTGATTTCGGTTGTCTCTGATTGGGAGCCTTATTTAGGGTAGCCATAGGCTCTCATTGGTGGTGAGTAATTGTCTATGTCAGAACGTTTGTAGCCAGTGTGTGCACATCGTTATTTAGCTTCACGATCATTTGTTGTTTTGTTAGTTTGTATTAAGTGTTTCGTGTTTATTTTTTCGTCATCTTTATAATAAAAGAAGATGGCTTATTTTCCAAGTGCTGCGTTTTGGTCCGTCAATCCGCCACATGATCGTGACAAAGGAACTTAAACGTTAGCTTTCTTACATGGCACATATTGCACTTTTACTTTCATCTCCAACACTTTTTTTTGCATTATTTAAATCAAATTGAACATGTTTCATTATTTATTTGAGGCTAAATTGATTTTATTGATGTATTATATTAAGTTAAAATAAGTGTTCATTCAGTATTGATGTAATTGTCATTATAACAAATAAATAAAAAAGATCGTCCGATTAATCGGTATCGGCTTTTTTTGGTCCTCCAATAATCGGTATCGGTATCGGAGTTGAAAAATCATAATCGGTAGACCTCTAGCGTTAACCCCTTGAGTCCTTTCAAATAGAGAATGTTTATCAGTAGAAGTGAAAGAGGAAGTCTTGTAACGTTTGCGGCTGCATCCTGTGAGAAACAGTATATGCCGATGTAGACAGCTGTCACAAGAGCTGGCCTTGATTTTCAACTCTTCTTAATAGACCTGGGTTCAAATGCTATTAGAAATCATTTCAAATACTTTAGATGTGCTTGATTGAGCTTGCTTGGCGCAATGGAACCAATAGAGTAGCCGCAAAAGTGCAAACTCTGCCCACCCAGCAATCTAGGAAGGCTTAAGCAAACTCTCATAATATCTGAAAGATTTTATATAGTATTTGAACCCAGGTCTTTTTCTCATACAGTTAACATATGCATGCACTGTTAACATGAGCCCTGAACCCGGTCTGACTCTGCCACAGTAAGGGTCAGGTGCAACATTGCAACCAACACAGCCTTATACCACAGCCTTTGATCAGATGATCAGGCCCAATCTTCTCTCCTCTCTCAGATGATAGTGATAGTATGAATATCAAATCTGTACATTATGCTATTCACTGTTGTTTTCTTTCTTGACACAAACCTGATGGCATTACTAAACCTGTAATATGTCAACCTGATTTTATTGCTGCTGTGTTTACTGTAACTTTCTGTTTCCTTTACAGACACGCTAGAGAAATACATTTTTACAGACAGAACATTGCGATTCTGAGTGCACTGAAATCAAGTTAAATTATTTCTGCTATAATGCAGATCAGTTCAGCACATTAACCAATGTCCTTCAGTCATTCCTATTGATGTTGATACAATTTATGGCTTACATGACTATAGAATGTGAACGTAATGCAATAGAGGGTATATTTTTGTTGCTGCTTCTTTCTAGATTGTTTCATACTACTTCTTTACTTATACAATTTTAGAAGTGTTGATCACAGAGTGACAGTGTTCTCTATGCCAGTGGCGGTCGGTGCCTTTTAAGATGAGGGAGGACCATACTTTTTTTTATGAGCATGGCCTTATTTCTATTAAAGCATATTGAATGACTGTCATTCATATTCCATTCACCCAGCTCAATGTAACATCGATAGGTTTAGGCTACTTACTACATGATACTCAAATTTTCCTTAACCCATCATGAGGTTGCTACATTTTCGTTTGCTTCCGTTAAAAAATGTTTTTCAACAGAATCGGCAGAATGAATAAACCCCTGATCACACACAAAAGCAGTTCACTTTCATAGCAGCCAGATTGTTGTATAAAGATCGTTGTATAATTCCGTCTCTCCTCCACTCACCTTTTCCCTTCTCTTGTGTACTTCAGTGCACAACACATCAGCTGTCTGTGACCAGGTGAAAAAACCTTACCAAGCCAAACCTTCATATTATAAAAGCTAACCACTACACACAGCCTACATCGTTGTCACAATATTAGCTAATGTCAAGTCAACACCATAGCTACTAGAACTAACGCATTAGTAAACCCACTAGAATAATGAAGTACAGTGTAGCAAGCAGTTTAGGAGTTACACCGGTGGGCCCTGGTGGCAATAAATTAATACAACCAAAAGCTAACCTTGACTTAGCCATAGCCAGCTAGGTAACATAGCATCCTTCTCTGTTTGAGCCGAGTGTTTGAGTAGGCTAAACTAGCTAGCTAGCTGCATTTTCTAGCAAACTAAGTGAAAGTGAACAAAAATACAAAATATAGCTATCTCTCTCTCACTTGCTTCTCCTTCAGTTTTGAAGGAATTAATTTGTTTAAAACTGTCTTTCTCGCTCTTATGGGGTCAACCACATTTTATGCAGTGCAGTGCTAGCTAGCTGTAGCTAATGCTTTCACTGCTAGATTCATTCTCTGATCCTTTGATTTGGTGGACAACGTGTCAGTTCATGCTGAAAAAGCTCTGATAGTTTGGAGGATATCATCTGGAAGTTGTCATAATTACTGTGTAAGTCTATGGAAGGGGGTGAGAACCACAAGCCTCCTAGGTTTTGTATTGAAGTCAATGTACCCAGGGGAGGACGAAAATTATCTGTCCTCCGGCTACACCATGGTGCTACCCTACAGAGTGCTGTTGAGGCTACTGTCGTGTTTTAATCAATGTAGTATATGTAGTATAGTTGTTTCTAAAAACGATGACTTTTTAAATATTTCACTATTTCAATTTTCAATCAATCAATCAATTTTATTTTATATAGCCCTTCGTACATCAGATAATATCTCGAAGTGCTGTACAGAAACCCAGCCTAAAACCCCAAACAGCTAGAATGCAGGTGTAGAAGCACTATTTTTATTTTTATGAAATTCACTGAGGACGGTGGTCCTCCCCGTCCTCCTCTGAGGAGCCTCCACTGCTCTGTGCTCACCCTAGTCTGACACCACCCTGAAGGGGAAGTTTTGGTGGTGTTGTTTCTAGTGTGTCTTTTGCAGTATAATACCAGCTCCTTTGACATATACCACTTAAGTTTAAAATTAACACTTCTCTATTCACCACTTTCTCCACTCACCCTGAGAGTAATGGTCTTTCCCCAACATAGCTCAGAAAATCATCTTAGTGTGGCATTAGTTTATCTGTAGTGCAGAGAGAGAGAGAGAGAGAGAGCTAAGGATATAACAAGTACTTGTTTAGAGAGGATGAGAAATAGCATGTTTACTGAAATGTATAAGGATAGCAGGAGATGCAACCATGAGTAATGGTTTTAGTGTGAGACCACATGTCCATATGACTGTTTTAATGTCCCAGTACACAATATGTAGTGTAATAGTCTACTCAGGTCTGTGGATTGCCATCATTATCTCAGTACAGACCTTTGACCATGATCCAAACAGATGAGTTAAAACATGAGCACAACTCTACATTTAACATATTTCTGTATTTTACTAATAGACAACATTTGAGTTGCTTCCCAGTAAATAAAAAAACGCTATCCTAGTTTTATAGACTGCTATTACACAATACAAGAAAGACTGTAATTTGATAAATTGTAGAAAGAGGGAGAAACAGCCTTCTCTCTCTTGTAACCCTCTCTCTCTCTCCTCCAAAGCTCCCTACATTCCTGCAGTATCTCCAGACCTGAGAAAGCCAAGCTAAGCCAAGCCTCTACTTCTACTCATTCATCTTGAGCTCTGCTCTGTTGCCACGGGGAGGACAGCAATTTTGCAGGTGTGCTTTTCCTTCAGGCCAAATTCAGATTTGATTTGAATGTTATGGCGAATGTTATGGCGCTCCTGAAAAGGGCCATGGGTAAATAAGTCCAGTGTGGCCAGATAAGATAGATTTATAGGGGCTTCAGTGTATACAAAATGTTGAGGTGTTGATGGGGCTGTGTGTGTGTGTGTGTGTGTGTGTGTGTGTGTGTGTGTGTGTGTGTGTGTGTGTGTGTGTGTGTGTGTGTGTGTGTGTGTGTGTGTGTGTGTGTGTGTGTGTGTGTGTGTGTGTGTGTGTGTGTGTGTGTGTGCGCGTGCTCAGGCGCATGTGTGCGCGTGTGTTCATGTGTATGTGCGTGCCTGTGTGCTCCTATAAATGCATTGTGAATTATATTTATTGGTGAGATGTAAGAGTCCACACCATAAACAAACCAGACAGAATTAAATACACACACACACACACACACACACACACACACACACACACACACACACACACACACACACACACACACACACACACACACACGAGACAGATCAGTGATGTACTACATATTATATTCTTCTCTCATCGTCCCTGTGCCTCTGTCTCCCTTTTTGTTCTCTCTAAATGAGAATTAAATCAAGTCAGATTAAAGGCAGCGCTTGGAGGAGCACATGGCTCTGATGTGTCTGTCCATGCTTAACAGGAGACAGGTTTTTCTCTTTCTGCACTAGCTGCCTGGGCGGATGGGTGGAGTCCGTCTGACACCGAGCAGCTCTTTGACAGAATTCTAAAGCGGCGGAATGAACAGATGTCTCCCAATGATTAATGTGCCTCTCTTCTTCTCCTCTGAAGAGCTGCGTGCCCATGCATCTCTTACTCTTCTCTCACTCTCTCTCTTTCTCTCTCTCTATCTCTCTCTTTATCTCTCTCTCCTCCTTCTTATAGTCACTCTGTAAAGCTATTTTGTTCACTTACTTCTCTCTCTTTCTCTGCCCCCCTCTTGCTCTCTGTGTTTCCCCAAGTTCATCCTTCATAGAACTCTTATGCCTCTCTTTCTCTTAATCTTGTCTCACAGATATGAGGCCTATCAGAGGTGGAGTGATATAAATGTTTTTTAGTAGGTTAAATCATGGGTTAGAGTCTTGGAGAGTTAGGAGATGTGTGGTAGGATGATATGAGGTGAGAGAATAATATTGGCTGAGATGGCTGTGGATAGTCATGTAGGTTGAAACTGCTTTGTTGAATAGAAATCCACTGGGATGATGGTATGTCAGATCTGCATACATTTCCATAGGAAGGGGCGAATTACATAACGGTGAGAGAGCTATCACAAAGCTTCCAGAGAGAACAGCACTGGATTGCTTCATTTCATAGATGTAGTTATATGCACGTAGCATGTTGGGGATATGGGGGTAGACAGGCTGTGAAGGACAGAGGATGGGTGAGGGCTCTTGGAATAAGACTGGTTAGTGTGTACTGACGATTAGACACGAAATCCAAGAAACAGACACAAAAGAGGTAAATCAGGCACTTCTCTCCTCAGAAAATAAAGTGCAGATTACCGCAGGTAAGTTTGATGAGAGACTTACAGTGTAACCCTGCAACATACTGTTTGTAGAGCAGACCTCCTAGTCATTGAATCGCCTTCTCTAAGACAGTTCCCTTTTTCATCTCTGTTTCTTCACAAACCACATGACAACTTTTTACATTTTCCAAGATGGGGCTGCAGTAGGAGGTGTGTATCTGTCTTTGTCTTATCCCGTGTAAATAGCCGGTCTTTTTCGTATATATCTTAATCTCACTTTCTATCTACAAACTAAATATACTTTCCTGCAACCCGCCTCACCCAATGTGGTACGATTCTGCTATTTTTATTCCTTATAACTGGAACTTCCATCAGGAGCTAGCCAGCTAGCCAGCTAACTAGCTACTAGATTTGTTAGCCACGGCTAGCGGTCCTCGCCTTTTTCCCGTCATCAGCCAGCCTTAGCTCAGACAACACCTGCCAGTCTGCACAGCGCGATATCAACCCAGAGCATATCGGACTGCTTCTCTCTACCATATCACCGGATTCCTGCCGCTCTGGATCATTACACCGGATCATTACTCCGGATCATCGCAGCTAGCTAGCTGCAAACAAGTGGTTACTGTTAGCTAACGCCTCTGTCCCGAAGCAAGCACCAGCGAGCCTTGAGCTAGCCTTGAGCTAGGCCCATATATCAAATCAAATCAAATCAAATTTTATTAGTCACATACACATGGTTAGCAGATGTTAATGCGAGTGTAGCGAAATGCTTGTGCTTCTAGTTCCGACAATGCAGTAATAACCAACAAGTAATCTAACCTAACAATTCCACAACTACTACCTTATACACGCAAGTGTAAAGGGATAAAGAATATGTACATAAAGATATATGAATGAGTGATGGTACAGAACGGCATAGGCAAGATGCAGTAGATGGTATAGAGTACGGTATATACATATGAGATGAGTACTGTAGGGAATGCAAACATAAAGTGGCATAGTTTAAAGTGGCTAGTGGTACATGTATTACATAAAGATGGCAAGATGCAGTAGATGATATAGAGTACAGTATATACATATGAGATGGGTAATGTAGGGTATGTAAACATTATATTAAGTGGCATTGTTTAAAGTGGCTAGTGGTACATTTTTACATAATTTCCATCAATTCCCATTTTTAAAGTGGCTGGAGTTGAGTCAGTATGTTGGCAGCGGCCGCTAAATGTTAGTGGTGGCTGTTTAACAGTCTGATGGCCTTGAGATAGAAGCTGTTTTTCAGTCTCTCGGTCCCTGCTTTGATGCACCTGTACTGACCTCGCCTTCTGGATGATAGCGGGGTGAACAGGCAGTGGCTTGGGTGGTTGTTGTCCTTGATGATCTTTATGGCCTTCCTGTGACATCGGGTGGTGTAGGTGTCCTGGAGGGCAGGTAGTTTGCCCCCGGTGATGCGTTCTGCAGACCTCACTACCCTCTGGAGAGCCTTACGGTTGTGGGCGGAGCAGTTGCCGTACCAGGCGGTGATACAGCCCGACAGGATGCTCTCGATTGTGCATCTGTAGAAGTTTGTGAGTGCTTTTGGTGACAAGCCGAATTTCTTCAGCCTCCTGAGGTTGAAGAGGCGCTGCTGCGCCTTCTTCACGACGCTGTCTGTGTCGGTGGACCAATTCAGTTTGTCCGTGATGTGTACACCGAGGAACTTAAAACTTTCCACCTTCTCCACTACTGACCCGTCGATGTGGATAGGGTGGTGCTCCCTCTGCTGTTTCCTGAAGTCCACAATCATCTCCTTTGTTTTGTTGACGTTGAGTGTGAGGTTATTTTCCTGACACCACACTCCGAGGGCCCTCACCTCCTCCCTGTAGGCCGTCTCGTCGTTGTTGGTAATCAAGCCTACCACTGTAGTGTCATCCGCAAACTTGATGATTGAGTTGGAGGCGTGCATGGCCACGCAGTCGTGGGTGAACAGGGAGTACAGGAGAGGGCTCAGAACGCACCCTTGTGGGGCCCCAGTGTTGAGGATCAGCGGGGTGGGGATGTTGTTACCTACCCTCACCACCTGGGGGCGGCCCGTCAGGAAGTCCAGGACCCAGTTGCACAGGGCGGGGTCGAGACCCAGGGTCTCGAGCTTGATGACGAGTTTGGAGGGTACTATGGTGTTAAATGCTGAGCTGTAATCGATGAACAGCATTCTCACATGGGTATTCCTCTTGTCCAGATGGGTTAGGGCAGTGTGCAGTGTGGTTGCGATTGCGTCGTCTGTGGACCTATTGGGTCGGTAAGCAAATTGGAGTGGGTCTAGGGTGTCCGTTAGGGTGGAGGTGATATGGTCCTTGACTAGTCTCTCAAAGCACTTCATGATGACGGAAGTGAGTGCTACGGGGCGGTAGTCGTTTAGCTCAGTTACCTTAGCTTTCTTGGGAACAGGAACAATGGTGGCCCTCTTGAAGCATGTGGGAACAGCAGACTGGGATAAGGATTGATTGAATATGTCCGTAAACACACCAGCCAGCTGGTCTGCGCATGCTCTGAGAACGCGGCTGGGAATGCCGTCTGGGCCTGCAGCCTTGCGAGGGTTAACACGTTTAAATGTTTTACTCACCTCGGCTGCAGTGAAGGAGAGCCCGCAGGTTTTGGTAGGGGGCCGTGTCAGTGGCACTGTATTGTCCTCAAAGCGGGCAAAAAAGTTGTTTAGCCTGTCTGGGAGCAAGACATCCTGGTCCGCGACGGGGCTGGTTTTCTTTTTGTAATCCGTGATTGACTGTAGACCCTGCCACATACCTCTTGTGTCTGAGCTGTTGAATTGCGACTCGATTTTGTCTCTGTACTGGGACTTAGCCTGTTTGATTGCCTTGCGGAGAGAATAGCTACACTGTTTGTATTCGGTCATGCTTCCGGTCACCTTGCCCTGGTTAAAAGCAGTGGTTCGCGCTTTCAGTTTCACGCGAATGCTGCCGTCAATCCACGGTTTCTGGTTTGGGAATGTTTTAATCGTTGCTGTGGGTACGACATCGTCAATGCACTTCCTAATGAACTCGCTCACCGAATCAGCATATTCGTCAATATTGTTGTTGGACGCAGTGCGGAACATATTCCAATCCGCGTGATCGAAGCAGTCTTGAAGCGTGGAATCAGATTGGTCGGACCAGCGTTGAACAGACCTGAGCGCGGGAGCTTGTTGTTTTAGTTTCTGTTTGTAGGCTGGAATCAACAAAATGGAGTCGTGGTCAGCTTTTCCGAAAGGGGGCGGGGGAGGGCCTTATATGCGTCGCGGAAATTAGTATAACAATGATCTAGGGTTTTTCCAGCCCTGGTAGCACAATCGATATGCTGATAGAATTTAGGGAGTTTTGTTTTTAGATTAGCCTTGTTAAAATCCCCAGCTACGATGAATGCAGCCTCAGGGTGTGTGGTTTCCAGTTTACAAAGAGTCAGATAAAGTTCGTTCAGGGCCATCGATGTGTCTGCTTGGGGGGGAATATATACGGCTGTGATTATGATCGAAGAGAATTCCCTTGGTAGATAATGCGGTCGACATTTGATTGTGAGGAGTTCTAGATCAGGTGAACAGAATGACTTGAGTTCCTGTGTGTTGTTATGATGATCACACCACGTCTCGTTAATCATAAGGCATATCATATCATAAGGCATACCTGCTAATTCTAGGGCTACAATACCTCCTTTGCCAATTGGCCTGGACCCTTTATTGTCGACATGGAGCTCCGCCGATCAATCATGACTGGACTGCTGACGTGATTGCCCGATGTGGTCTCAACAGGCTATTCTGTTACGATGTCGCCGAAGAACCATCTACTAGCCCCGACCCGTTAGCTTTTCTGAATACTGTGTCCCCTGCTCGCCTTGCGTAGTAGTGACTACCGAACAGCACCCTGACTCACCTATTGCTGCTCTTTTGACCCTATGATCACTCGGCTACACAGCTGATGCCCCATGGACTGTTTCAATAACATGGTACCTCATTTTGTTTACCTGTCGGCCCCAGCCTCGAACTCAGGTCCGAACTGACCCGCTCTGCCCATTCATCGCCATTTACCTGTTGTTGTCTTAGCTCTCCTGATCAACATCCATGATTGCTTTATGCCTCTCTCTAATCTCAATATGCCTTGTCTACTGCTGTCTTGGCTAGTTTTTACTGTTTTATTTCACTGTAGAGCCTTCAGTCCCGCTCAAAATGCCTTAGATAGCTCTTTCGTCCCACCCCACACACATGCAGAGACCTCACCTGGCTTAACTTGTCCCTCCAGAGACGAAACCATACCATACCCTTGTCTGTACATTATACCTTGAATCTATTCTACCATGACCAGAAATCTGTTCCTTTTATTCTCTGTCCCCAATGCACTAGACGACCAGTTCCTATAGCCTTTAGCCATACCTTTATCCTACTCTTCCTCTGTTCCTCTGGTGATGTAAACGTTAACCCAGGCCCTGTAGCCCCCAGTTCCACTCCTATTCCCCAGGCGCTATCATTTGTTGAATTCTGTAACCGTAAAAGCCTTGGTTTCATGGATGCTATCATCAGAAGCCTCCTCCCTAAGTTTGTTTTATTCACTGCTTTAGCACACTCCACCAACCCTGATGTCCTAGCCATGTTTAAATCCTGGCTTAGGAAGGTCACCAAAAATTCGGAAATTTCCATTACCCAACTACAACATTTTCCGCAAAGATAGAACTGCCAAAGGTGGTGGAGTTGCAATCTACAGCAGAGATAGCCTACAGAGTTCTGTCATGCTACCCAGGTCTGTGCCCAAACTGTTCAAGCTTCTACTTTTAAAAATCCACCTTTCCAGAAATAAGTCTCTCACTGATGCCTCTTGTTATAGACCCCCCTCAGACCCCAGCTGTGCCCTGGACACCATATGTGAATTAATTGCCCCCCATCTATCTTCAGAATTTCTACTGTTTGTACCTAAACTGGGATATGCTTAACACCCCGGTCGTCCTACAATCTAAACTAGATGCCCCAAATCTCACACAAATAATCATGGAACCTACCAGGTACAACCCTAAATTCGTAAACACGGGCACCCTCATAGATATCATCCTGACCAACCTGCCCTCTAAATAGACCTCTGTTGTCTTCAACCAGGATCTCAGCGATCACTGTCTCATTGCCTGCGTACGTAATGGGTCCGCGGTCAAACGACCACCCCTCCTCACTCTCAAATGCTCCCTAAAACACTTCAGCAAGCAGGCCTTTCTAATTGACCTGGCCAGGGTATCCTGGAAGGATATTGACCTCATTCAGTCAGTAGAGGATGCCTGGTTATCCTTTAAAAGTGCTTTCCTCACCATCTTAAATAAGCATGCCCCGTTCAAAAAATGTAGAACTAAGAACAGATATAGCCCTTGGTTCACTCCAGACCTGACTGCCCTTGACCACCACAAAAACATTCTGTGGCATACTGCATTAGCATCGAATAGCCCCCGCGATATCCAACTTTTCAGGGAAGTTAGTAACCAATACACACAGGCAATTAGGAAAGCAAAGGCGAGCTTTTTCAAACAGAAATGTGCATCCTGTAGCACAAACTCCAAAAAGTTCTGGGACACTGAAATGTCCATGGAGAGTAAGAGCACCTACTCCCAGCTGCCCACTGCACTGAGGCTAGGAAACACTGTCAACACTGATGAATCCACGATAATTGATCATTTCAATAAGCATTTTTCTACAGCTGGCCATGCTTTCCACCTGGCTACCGCTACCCCAGTCAACAGCTCTGAACCCCCCACAGCAACTTACCCAAACCTCCCCCATTTCTCCTTCACACAGATCCAGATGGCTGATGTTCTGAAAGAGCTGCAAAATCTGGACCCCTACAAATCAGCTGGGCTAGACAATCTGTACACTCTCTTTCTAAAAGTATCCACCGGAATTGTTGCAACCCCTATTACTAGCCTGTTCAACCACTCTTTCGTATCGTCTGAGATCCCTAAAGATTGGAAAGCTGCCGCGGTCATCCCCATCTTCAAAGGGGGTGACACTCTAGACCCAAACTGTTACAGACCAATATCTATCCTACCCTGCCTTTCTAAAGTCTTTGAAAGCCAAGTTAACAAACAGATTACCGACCATTTCGAATCCCACCGTAACTTCTCCGCTATGCAATCTGGTTTCCAAGCTGGTCATGGGTGCACCTCGGCCGCGCTCAAGGTCCTAAATGATATCATAACTGCCATCGATAAAAGCCAATACTGTACAGCCGTATTCATCGACCTGGCCAAGGCTTTCGACTCTGTCAATCACCGCATTCTTATCGGCAGACTCACCAGCCTTGGTTTCTCAAATGACTGCCTCGCCTGGTTCACCAACTACTTCTCAGATAGAGTTCAGTGTGTCAAATCGGGAGGCCTGTTGTCCGGACCTCTGGCAGTCTCTATAGGGGTGCCACAGGGTCCAAATCTCGGGCCGACTCTTTTCTCTGTATGCATCAATGATGTCGCTCTTGCTGCTGGTGATTCTCTGATCCCCCTATACGCAGACGACACCATTCTGTATACCTCTGGCCTTTCTTTGGACACTGTGTTAACAAACCTCCAGACGAGCTTCAATGCCATACAACACTCCTTCCATGGCTTTCAACTGCTCTTAAATGCAAGTAAAACTAAATGCATGCTCTTCAACCGATCGCTGCCCGCACCTGCCCGCCCGTCTAGCATCACTATTCTGGACGGTTCTGACTTAGAATATGTGGACAACTACAAATACCTAGGTGTCTGGTTAGACTGTAAACTCTCCTTCCAGACTCACATTAAGCATCTCCAATCCAAAATTAAATCTAGAATCGGCTTCCTATTTCGCAACAAAGCCTCCTCCACTCATGCTGCCAAACATACCCTCGTAAAACTGACTATTCTACCGATCCTTGACTTCGGCGATGTCATTTACAAAATAGCCTCCAACACTCTACTCAGCAAATTGGATGTAGTCTATCACAGTGCCATCCGTTTTGTCACCAAAGCCCCATATACTACCCACCACTGCGACCTGTATGCTCTCGTTGGCTGACCCTCGCTTCATATTCGTCGCCAAACCCATTGGCTCCAGGTCATCTATAAGTCTTTGCTAGGTAAATCCTTGCCTTATCTCAGCTCACTGGTCACCATAGCAGCACCCACCCGTAGCACACGCTCCAGAAGGTATATTTCACTGGTCACCCCCAAAGCCAAATCCTTCTTTGGCCGCCTTTCCTTACAGTTCTCTGCTGCTAATGACTGGGACGAATTGCAAAAATCACTAAAGCTGGAGGCATATCTCCCTCACTAACTTTAAGCATCAGCTGTCAGAGCAGCTTACCGATCATTGCACCTGTACATAGCTCATCTGTAAATAGCCCACCCAACTACCTCATCCCCATATTGTTATTTACCTTTTTGCTCCTTTGCACCCCGGTATCTCTACTTGCACATTCATCTTCTGCACATCTATCACTCCAGTGTTTAATTTCAAAATGTTTATTATTTCGCCACTGTGGCCTACTTATTGCCTTACCTCCCTAATCTTACTACATTTGCACACACTGTATATAGATTTTTCTATTGTGTTATTGAATGTGCATTTGTTTATCCCATGTGTAACTCTGTGTTGTTGTTTGTGTCGCACTGTTTTGCTCTATCTTGGCCAGGTCACTGTTGTAAATGAGAACTTCTTCTCAACTGGCCTACCTGGTTAAATAAAGGTCAAATTTAAAACATTTAAAAGAAGAATGGAGTATTACTCAAACGTGTTCCTTTTTAAAGGGTTTCAGACCTATTCAAATATTGTTATAATTTATGAGAGCCAAACACACATAGAGAGACACACACAGAAAGATGCACACATAGCCTATTCTACACTTTACGTCTCTCTCGCTTTTTCCCCTGTCTCAATCTCTCTATCCATCTCTTTTGAGGCAGGCCTCTCGCAGCAGACCTTTGTCTCCCCCTGCAGGTCAGTCTGAGTATGAGAATGTCTACTACACCGTCTCCTGGGGTAAAGACCATTAAAACCCATACTGCTTGGTAATTAATACCAGCCTATGGTAAAGGGCTCACATTAAATATTTACACTGCGGTTAATATTTTATATGGCAATTTTGTATTTAAATTGGATTTAATATTTAATATGAATACAGTGCTAAGTGAGGATGACTATTTTCTAAACATCAGTCCAGACCTCCTACATATGGTTGCTGGAGTAAATAGAGGTATGACGGGCATACTGCACAGGGGTGGAACACACACACAGACATTCACACACACACACTCATACACACTGTGCAGGTGAGTGAATGTTTAGTTTCACAGTCCACTCGCTTTGAATGAAATGTGCCTATAGACACTGACAGATACACAGCACCATAAAATAAAGCTCAGCGGTTCCTCAAATATGAAATACTAAGACCGGGTTTTCCGCTCAGAGCTTTGTTCTGGACCTGTAACAAACAGCGGGAGACAATTGCTAAATCCTTTGATGAGATTACAAAGACAGTTTTCTTGGAAAATGTACAAATGAGGGTGATTCTAGATGTACAGTCGTGGCCAAAAGTTTTGAGAATGACACAAATAGAAATTTTCACAAAGTCTGCTGCCTCAGTTTGTATGATGGCAATTTGCATATACTCCAGAATGTTATGAAGAGTGATCAGATGAATTGCAATTAATTGCAAAATCCCTCTTTGCCATGCAAATGAACTGAATCCCCAAAAAACATTTCCACTGCCTTTCAGCCCTGCCACAAAAGGACCAGCTGACATCATGTCAGTGATTCTCTCGTTAACACAGGTGTGAGTGTTGACGAGGATAAGGCTGGAGATCACTCTGTCATGCTGATTGAGTTCAAATAACAGACTGGAAGCTTCAAAAGGAGAGTGGTGCTTGGAATCATTCTTCCTCCTCTGTCAACCATGGTTACCTGCAAGGAAACACATGCCGTCATCATTGCTTTGCACAAAAAGGGCTTCACAGGCAAGGATATTGCTGCCAGTAAGATTGCACCTAAATCAACCATTTATCGTATCATCAAGAACTTCAAGGAGAGCGGTTCAATTGTTGTAAAGAAGGCTTCAGGGCGCCCAAGAAAGTCCAGCAAGCGCCAGGACCGTCTCCTAAAGTTGATTCAGCTGCGGGATCGGGGCACCACCAGTACAGAGCTTGCTCAGGAATGGCAGCAGGCAGGTGTGAGTGCATCTGCACGCACAGTGAGGCGAAGACTTTTGGAGGATGGCCTGGCGTCAAGAAGGGCAGCAAAGAAGCCACTTCTCTCCAGGAAAAACATCAGAGACAGGTACAGGTACAGGGATGCAAAAGGTACAGGGATTTGACTGCTGGGGACTGGGGTAAAGTCATTTTCTCTGATGAATCCCCTTTCCGATTGTTTGGGGCATCCGGAAAAAAACTTGCACGGAGAAGACAAGGTGAGCGCTACCATCAGTTCTGTGTCATGCCAACAGTAGAGCATCTTGAGACCATTCATGTGTGGGGTTGCTTCCCAGCCAAGGGAGTGGGCTCACTCACAATGTTGCCTAAGAACACAGCCATGAATAAAGAATGGTACCAACACATCCTCCGAGAGCAACTTCTCCCAACCATCCTGGAACAGTTTGGTGACGAACAATGCCTTTTCCAGCATGATGGAGCACCTTGCCATGAGTCAAAAGTGATACCTAAGTGGCTCGGGGAACAAAACATCGATATTTTGGGTCCATGGCCAGGAAACTCCCAAGACCTTAATCCCATTGAGAACTTGTGGTCAATCCTCAAGAGGCGGGTGAACAAACAAAAACCCATATATTCTGACAAACTGCAAGCATTTATTATGCAAGAATGGGCTGCCATCAGTCAGGATGTGTCCCAAAAGTTAATTGACAGCATGCCAGGGCGGATTGCAAAGGTCTTGAAAAAGAAGGGTCATGTAACGGCTGTCTTTCGGTGAGTGAGTAGACCAAGGCGCAGCGGGTGATGAATACATAATGACTTTATTGTAAGACGAAGACAGACACGAAATACACTTGACTAAATATACAAAATAACAAAACGAACTAGACAGACCTAAACTACGAACTTACATGAAACGAAGAACACATGAACAGGAACGACCGAGACGAGACGAGACAGTACCGTGTGGTGCAACAAACACAGACACAGCGACAATCACCCACAAACAAACAGTGAGAACAACCTACCTTAATATGACTCTCAATTAGAGGAAAACGCAAAACACCTGCCTCTAATCAAGAGCCATACCAGGCAACCCAAAACCAACCTAGAAACGGAAAACATAGACTGCCCACCCAAAACTCACGCCCTGACCATCACACACATACAAAACAACAGAAAACAGGTCAGGAACGTGACAGAACCCCCCCCCTCAAGGTGCGAACGCCGGGCGCACCAGCACAAAGTCCAGGGGAGGGTCTGGGTGGGCATCTGACCACGATGGTGGCTCAGGCTCCGGACGCTGTCCCCACACCACCATAGTCACTCCCCGCTTCTGTATCCCAATCCCAATGACCACCCTCCAACTAAAACCACCTAAATGAAGGGGCAGCACCGGGATAAGGGGCCGCACCGGGATAAGGGGCAGCACCGGGATGAGGGGCAGCACCGGGATGAGGGGCAGCACCGGGATGAGGGACTCTGGCAGGTCCTGGCTGAGGGACTCTGGCAGGTCCTGGCTGAGGGACTCTGGCAGGTCCTGGCTGAGGGACTCTGGCAGGTCCTGGCTGAGGGACTCTGGCAGCTCCGGACTGGGTGGCAGCTCCGGACTGAGTGGCAGCTCATGACTGTAGGGCAGCTCATGACTGTAGGGCAGCTCATGACTGTAGGGCAGCTCATGACTGTAGGGCAGCTCATGACTGTAGGGCAGCTCATGACTGAAGGGCAGCTCATGACTGGAGGGCAGCTCATGACTGGAGGGCAGTTCATGACTGGAGGGCAGCTCTGGCAGCTCCTGACTGGCTGGCGGCTCTGGCAGCTCCTGACTGGCTGGCGGCTCTGGCAGCTCCTGACTGGCTGGCGGCTCTGGCAGCTCCTGACTGGCTGGCGGCTCTGGCGGCTCCTGACTGGCTGGCGGCTCTGGCGGCTCCTGACTGACGGACGGCTCTAATGGCTCGGGACAGACGGGCGGCTCTAATGGCTCGTGGCAGACGGATGGCTCAGAAGGCGCTGGGCAGACAGATGGCTCAGACGGCGCTGGGCAGACAGATGGCTCAGACGGCGCTGGGCAGACAGATGGCTCAGACGGCGCTGGGCAGACAGATGGCTCAGACGGCGCTGGGCAGACAGATGGCTCAGACAGCGCTGGGCAGACAGATGGCTCAGACGGCGCTGGGCAGACAGGCAGTGCAGAAGGCGTTGGGCAGACGGCCGACTCTGCCCTGCTGAGGCGCACAGTAGGCCTGGTGCGTGGTGCCGGAACTGGAGGTACCGGGATGACGGCACGCACTTCAAGGCTAGTGCGGGGAGCAGGGACAGGGCACACTGACCTCTCGAAGCGCACTATAGGCCTGGTGCGTGGTACCGGAACTGGAGGTACCGGGCTGAGGGCACGCACCTCAGGGCGAGTGCGGGGAGAAGGAACAGTGCATACAGGGCTCTGGAAACGCACAGATGGCTTAGTGCGTGGTGCCGGAACTGGAGGCACTGGGCTGGAGACACACACCATAGGGAGAGTGCGTGGAGGAGGAACAGGGCTCTTAAAACGCACTGGAAGCCTGGTGCGTGGTGTAGGCACTGGTGGTACTGGGCTGGGGCGAGGAGGTAGCGCCGGAAATACCGGACCGTGTAGGCGTACTGGCTCCCTTGAGCACTGAGCCTGCCCAACCTTACCTGGTTGCATGCTCCCCGTAGCCCGTCCAGTGCGGGGAGGTGGAATAACCCGCACTGGGCTGTGTTGGCGAACCGGGGACACCATGCGTAAGGCTGGTGCCATGTAAGCCGGCCCAAGGAGACGTACTGGTGGCCAGATATGTAGGGCCGGCTTCATGACATTTGGCTCAATGCCCAATCTAGCCCTACCAGTGCGGGGAGGTGGAATAACCCGCACTGGGCTATGCACCCGTACAGGAGACACCGTGCGCTCTACTGCGTAACATGGAGTCTGCCCGTACTCCCGCTCTCCACGGTTAGCCTGGGAAGTGGGCGCAGGTCTCCTACCTGCCCTCGGCCCACTACCTCTTAGCCACCCCCCCCCAAGAAATTTCTGGGTAGTACTTGCGGGCTTCCAGCCTTGTTTCCTTGCTGCCTCCTCATAACGTCGCCTCTCCGCTTTCGCTGCCTCCAGCTCTGCTTTGGGGCGGCGACACTCCACTGGCTCTGCCCAGGGTCCTTTACCGTCCAGGATCTCTTCCCATGTCCAATCCTCCTTTTCCCACTGCTGCTGTCGTTGCTGTCCGTTAACCCGCTGCTTGATCTGGGTTTGGTGGGTGATTCTGTAACGGCTGTCTTTCGGTGAGTGAGTAGACCAAGGCGCAGCGGGTGATGAATACATAATGACTTTATTGTAAGACGAAGACAGACACGAAATACACTTGACTAAATATACAAAATAACAAAACGAACTAGACAGACCTAAACTACGAACTTACGTGAAACGAAGAACACATGAACAGGAACGACCGAGACGAGACGAGACAGTACCGTGTGGTGCAACAAACACAGACACAGCGACAATCACCCACAAACAAACAGTGAGAACAACCTACCTTAATATGACTCTCAATTAGAGGAAAACGCAAAACACCTGCCTCTAATCAAGAGCCATACCAGGCAACCCAAAACCAACCTAGAAACGGAAAACATAGACTGCCCACCCAAAACTCACGCCCTGACCATCACACACATACAAAACAACAGAAAACAGGTCAGGAACGTGACAGGTCAACACTGCAAATATTGACTCTTTGCATCAACTTCATGTAATTGTCAATAATAGCCTTTGACACTTATGAAATGCTTGTAATTATACTTCAGTATTCTATAGTAACATCTGACAAAAATATCTAAAGACACTGAGGCATTAGACTTTGTGAAAATGTATATTTGTGTCATTCTCAAAACTTTTGGCCACGTCTGTACAGTATAGCCTGTAGAGATTAGTACAGGTTTATCTGAAGAAAAATGTCAGGATTTCAGAGATTGTCCTGGATTTGTGTGTGTGACGATGGGGAGATGTGATGGAGTGAGTAATGTGAGGATCTCTCATCATTACTATGTGGGTTGTAGAGTGCAGTAGCAGTGGTTTAAATCTCAGAGACCCGAGGACCCCGGAACTAACTCACCTTATTCATCTAGTCAAGGGCTTGATGATTAGTTTACTATTTGTTTCAGGTGTGCTAGCTATAGAATAATAATATATGGAACAGCTGGTGGTAGATGTTTGAGAACTCCTGCAGTACAGTGCAGGGGCAGGGGACGCCTGCCCTGTAGATATACAGTAGGTAGGTGTGTGGGGCCGGGCTGGCCTCTTCCATGTTTTGACCCTCTGTCATTCCAAGGCTGGAGGGAGATCTCCATCTATTTATCACACTGGATCATCAGCCAGTCCTTTGTGTTTTCCTATAACCATCTTCTTCACAGTGATATCAGTAGGCAGACATTATGCGGTGTGCCCAGAGGGAAAATGATGAAGAGAATCCGCCAGGCTTGAGTGTTCTCTGCCAAAGTGGATGGGCAGAGAGAGCTAATCAATCATGGCTTGTTCAGTTAGAACGAGGATAAAGGAGGTGACGTCTGGAGGGACCGTTAGCCTTCTCACTCTGACGAGGCTCATTACTCCACAGCACATTTTGGCAGGTGTCACATGTTCCTCTTTACTCTTTCCTTTATTTCAAAGCTCTATGTACATTACAATGTGAATACTAACATGCTGGCTTAATGTCTGCCTTCATTTACATTTAACTAGATTCCATGACATTCTGTATAAACCCATCCTGGAGAGTTTGGTTCTGGAATTTTGCTGATATGTTCTCTCTCATACTATGATAGGAGAGCAGATACAGAACTCACATATAGACGTTGTAATCATGAGTCATTAGATCATTTATCATTCCAACGATGATATGATGGCTGCTATCAATTTATGAGGGTTTTGATTTGTTAGAAAACACTTAACAAACAACACAACAAGGTGTGCTTGCATACCTTTGTGGGAGCGGAAGAAAGGAAATCCAATCTGCTTCCCTCTTTCTGGGATGACCACTGCAAAGTCTCTCCCTCTCGCTCCTAGCTCATAGGCGATTCTCACACTATCATTGTCTGGCCAACCTGGGGAAGTAACCAAAAGCCATCTCATTAATCAAATGTGCTCTGACCAGGGACAATCATGCAGGATTGAGGCATTGTAATCTCTCAAACTGCAAAGTTCTGGGGAAGCTAATAGATTCTCTGTGAATTTTAATTCCATAAGTCAAAAACAGGAAGTGGGGGTAGAGAAAAAAGACACTCTTAAAATGTAAGTGAAGGTCATTCCAATTATCTGTGATGGAACTAGTCCCTTACAACACCTCATACACTTCACATCCCCTTATCTGTAGAATCAATAGACTATGTATGAATCAGATTGAATATGGGTGGGGGGCATAGGGTGGCATGGGAGGGCAGTAGAAACGGTTGTGCAGTTAGTAGTGTGAGTCAGAGATAGAGAGAGCGATCCCAATGTCACCCAGTGACAGGAGAGGACAGCGCCTTCATTAGGGCGGTGAGTTGTCCTCGCATTTACATCAGAACCAGGGCAGACAAAAAGAGAGGAGAGCAGCCTCAGTAGCATGCTAACCAGCATTCCCCTCCTAATCACTCACTCAGTTATCATGGTCAGACAGGTCCGCCGATTTTACTGAAGGCACTTGGGATGTCGATGTCTGTGCATTAAACATTCATCTAACTGACCAGGGGGAGAGTGATGAACGTCACACACACGCTTGCATGTTTGCTTTCCCCTCATTTCTGGTCTGTTCTCTTCTTACC
The DNA here is from genome assembly GCF_029448725.1 of Salvelinus fontinalis. Classification (NCBI taxonomy): domain Eukaryota; kingdom Metazoa; phylum Chordata; class Actinopteri; order Salmoniformes; family Salmonidae; genus Salvelinus; species Salvelinus fontinalis. The sequence continues at coordinate 16,101,809 of NC_074702.1, forward strand.
CATCCCTCTCAGTATTTATCAGGGCTGTAACACAGCAGAGATGGCATGGCTGACGAGCGGGCTGAGAGGGAGGGACATGCCATGCGTCTCTGATTGCCTCCGGTGTTGCTAAGGTCATGTGTTATTGCATTGTTACCATAATATCATCTCTAATGTGACTCCCGGCCCCAGCCTCTATAGTGAGACTCATCATTCAGGGCCACTTGATATTTCCACTCACGTCAATAGCCAAAGAGCAATATTATGACCTGATTCAAGTGCTGAAGCTTGAGTACCATCCTGTAAATCAACCATGTCACTTAAGCATTAATACGTTCCTTTAATAGGGACAAAAAATAACATAGATCACAAGCTATATACCTCTATTATACTAAATAAACCACTCCTAAGACTCTTTAGTTCTCTCCTCCTCAAAGTCCTCATATCGAGCACTGAGTAATCTCATTTATATGCAGAGACAGTCTCCCCATCCCCAAAACCTTGCAATTCAAAGGCCCCAACTGCACTTAGCATTTTTAATTCAAAGTTATTTAATCCAATCGGGACGTAATCACCTCAAATTAAGCTCTGCTTTTCTTTGTCTGAAATTGTCTTTGTCTCTGTTGGGTTGAGCAGTGAGAACACTTTGCCTCTGTAGAAGTATGTGTCAGTGAACCGTGGTGGGAGGGGAGGTGGTCCTGCCTTGCTCTCAGAAGACGTGTGTGTTAAGCATGGAAATGTCACTGAAGCTAGAACAGGGAACGTGAAGGTTAGTATTTGCTCTGGAATGACACATGTCATCCTGAAGCACAACACCTGGTATCCTTGACAAAAGCTGATGAGAGAGAGAGAGAGAGAGAGAGAGAGAGAGAGAGAGAGAGAGAGAGAGAGAGAGAGAGAGAGACAGAGACAGAGACAGAGACAGAGACAGAGAGAGAGAGAGAGAGACAGAGACAGAGAGAGAGAGAGAGAGAGAGAGAGAGAGAGAGAGAGAGACAGAGACAGAGAGAGAGAGAGAGAGAGAGAGAGAGAGAGAGAGAGAGAGAGAAAGACAGAGAGAGAGATTAAATGGATCTGTCCTGACCTCTGATGGAGAAAGGACAGTGAGGAGAGGAGGAAGGTGAGAACAGAGTTTAAATGGATCTGTCCTGACCTCTAGGGAAGTCTATTAGATTACCACTGATCTCTCATGGTGACAGCCCAGCCCATTCACAACTTCGGAGGACACGCAGAGATGTATTCATAGCTCAACACTGCCCTCCAATGGAGTGAACTAAGATCAAATACTTGGAAACATAGTAGGCCTTTTTTCCCCACTGACAATTAGGCTGGACTGCAATTTAGTCATCACTTTTCATTTATGATGCCATGGGAGGCCTATGTATTTACTTACAATAGGCCTACCAGAGATTTGATTTAAAAAGTTAAACTCTATCCGTTAGGTGCCTTGTTTCCAGGACAAATTTAATTCAGAATAGTCATCAAATCTAATGTTGGTTGCTCCAACATACCTGTATCGATGAGTTGCCTTTCGTTGCTTTGGTTAATTGTTTGGCCAGTGTCTGTTTCGCCTTTGGTTCTTAAAGATTCAGACATGTTCTTAAATGCCACTGTTGAAATGAATGCTGTTTGCCGTTCATATTGTATCGCCCTTAACCCAACACCTAGCAACCTCATCAAGAGATTCAGACCTCTTGCCGTAATGGTTAAGGTGTTGGCTTGAAAGTTGTTAGACTAGGGTTCAAGTCCCATTTGGGGCTACCTCTGAATTTGCTATATTGGTGTTAGAAGTGGGATGGTGCAATTGAGGCCATCGGAGAGGTGTGTAGAATTGGTATAGAGAAGGGTGACACGCTCTCCCGAAGGAAAGGGGGTAATGTAGCGACCTTACCCCAACACCTAGCAACCTCGTCAAGGGGTTTGGACCTCTTGGCGTAATGGAAGCCAGGTTTGAGAGTCCAGGTCTGGGCTACCCCCCAAATCCGCTATAACGTTGTGAATGTTATTAAGTACATTTTAGGAGTTTAACCAGGTGGAAGAATTGGCAGAGACCAAACAAACTGTCGCCCAAAATATGCTGCAACCATACCCGAATAATTTTTATTTTTTTATTCCCGGAGACTATAAAATAGCCATGCATCCAAATGGCTATTTGAGCCAATCAGTTGTGTTGTGACAGGGTAGGGTTGGTATACAGAATATATCCCTATTTGATAAAAGACCAAGTCCATATTATGGCAAGAACAGCTCAAATAAGCAAAGAGAAATGACGGTCCATCATTAGTTTAACACATGTAGATCAGTCAATCCAGAACATTTTAAGAAAAAATATGCAGTCGCAAAAACCATCAAATGCTCTGATGAAACTGGCTGTCATGAGGACCACCACAGGAAAGGAAGACCCAGAGTTACCTCTGCTGCAGAGGATAAGTTCATTAGAGTTACCAGCCTCAGAAATTGCAGCCCAAATACATTTTTCACAGAGTTCAAGTAACAGGCACATCTCAACATCCACTGTTCAGAGGAGACTGCGTGAATCAGTCCAAATTTGAGATTTTTGTTTCCAACCGCCGCGTCTTTGTGAGACGCAGAGTAGGTGGATGGATGATCTCCATATGTGTGGTTCCCATCGTGAAGCATGGAGGAGGTGGGATGGTGTGGGGGTGCCTTGCTGGTGACTTTCAGTGATTTATTTAGAATTCAAGGCTTACTTAACCAGCATGGTTACCACAGCATTCTGCAGCGATACGCCATCCCATCTGGTTTGCGCTTAGTGGGACTATCATTTGTTTTTCAACAGGACAATGACCCAACACACCTCCAGGCTGTGTAAGGGCTATTTGACCAAGACGGAGAGTGATGGAGTGCTGTATCAGAGGACCTGGCCTCCACAATCACCTGACCTAAACCCAATTGCGATGGTTTGGGATGAGTTAGACCGCAGAGTAAAGGAAAAGCAGCCAACAAGTGCATACATATAGAGAGAGTGTGAATATATATACATACATACATTTTCCTTAATAATGATACTGTCCCCACAACACCAAAAAATACTTAAATAGATTTACTTTTGTCCTTGAAACATTTAATTCAAATACTGTAGAATTCTATTAATTCCTGTGGAGGGTTTCCTGCTATGGAGGGAGTGCCAATATGGCCGACCAGTGGCTTCAAATCTGTTTTTAATACGTTATAGACCTTTTGCACAATGTAGCAACGCCCACTTCCGCTCTACTTCCTACCGGATACATAGCTTCCTGTCAGCCTGATTGTAGCCATACTAACCTCGAAGTCGATCGTTTTATCATTATCTCAGTATATTAATATAATCATATTTCTATAGCGTTTTTTATCGTTCTTGTTGAAAATTCTGTTTATGCGTTCAGTTACGGATTTTTGTAATCCGATTATTGTGTTCTGTGTCTTTTCTTTGCCTCTTAGCTAGCTAGCTATTAACGTGCTAGCTAGTAAGGTGGCTAGCAATTAGCCAACGCCCCCCTCCCTTATCAGATCAAATCAAATCAAATTTTATTTGTCACATACACATGGTTAGCAAATGTTAATGCGAGTGTAGCGAAATGCTTGCCAACCATGACACTGTTTTACTCAATGGGCCTGCAAGAGTCAACAAACAGATTACCGACCATCTCGAATCCCACCATACCTTCTCCGCTATGCAATCTGGTTTCAGAGCTGGTCATGGGTGCACCTCAGCCACGCTCAAGGTCATAAACGATATCTTAACCGCTATCGATAGGAAACAGTGCTGTGCAGCCATATTCATTGACCTGGCCAAGGCTTTTGACTCTGTCAATCACCACATCCTCATCGGCAGACTCGACAGCCTTGGTTTCTCTAATGATTGCCTCGCCTGGTTCACCAACTACTTCTCTGATCGAGTTCAGTGTGTCAAATCGGAGGGTCTGTTGTCCGGACCTCTGGCAGTCTCTATGGGGGTGCCACAGGGTTCAATTCTTGGACCGACTCTCTTCTCTGTATACATCAATGATGTCGCTCTTGCTGCTGGTGAGTCTCTGATCCACCTCTACGCAGACGACACTATTCTGTATACTTCTGGCCCTTCTTTTGACACTGTGTTAACAACCCTCCAGGCGAGCTTCAATGCCATACAACTCTCCTTCCGTGGCCTCCAATTGCTCTTAAATACAAGTAAAACTAAATGCATGCTCTTCAACCGATCGCTGCCTGCACCTACCCGCCTGTCCAACATCACTACTCTGGACGGGTCTGACTTAGAATATGTGGACAACTACAAATACCTAGGTGTCTGGTTAGACTGTAAACTCTCCTTCCAGACTCACATCAAGCATCTCCAATCCAAAGTTAAATCTAGAATCGGCTTCCTATTCCGCAACAAAGCATCCTTCACTCATGCTGCCAAACATACCCTTGTAAAACTGACCATCCTACCAATCCTCGACTTCGGTGATGTCATTTACAAAATAGCCTCCAAAACCCTACTTAATAAATTGGATGCAGTCTATCACAGTGCCATCCGTTTTGTCACCAAAGCCCCATATACTACCCACCACTGCGACCTGTACGCTCTCGTTGGCTGGCCCTCGCTTCACACTCGTCGCCAAACCCACTGGCTCCAGGTCATCTACAAGACCCTGCTAGGTAAAGTCCCCCCTTATCTCAGCTCGCTGGTCAACATAACAACGCCCACCCGTAGCACGCGCTCCAGCAGGTATATCTCTCTGGTCACCCCCAAAACCAATTCTTCCTTTGGCCGCCTCTCCTTCCAGTTCTCTGCTGCCAATGACTGGAACGAACTACAAAAATCTCTGAAACTGGAAACACTTATCTCCCTCACTAGCTTTAAGCACCAGCTGTCAGAGCAGCTCATAGATTACTGCACCTGTACATAGCCCATCTATAATTTAGCCCAAACAACTACCTCTTTACCTACTGTATTTATTTATTTTGCTCCTTTGCACCCCATTATTTCTATCTCTACTTTGCACCTTCTTCCACTGCAAACCAACCATTCCAGTGTTTTTTTTACTTGCTATATTGTATTTACTTCGCCACCACGGCCTTTTTATATTTTTATTTATTTATATATATATTTTGTTTGCCTTCACCTCCCTTATCTCACCTCACTTGCTCATATTGTATATAGACTTATTTTTCACTGTATTATTGACTGTATGTTTGTTTTACTCCATGTGTAACTATGTGTTGTTGTATGTGTCGAACTGCTTTGCTTTATCTTGGCCAGGTCGCAATTGTAAATGAGAACGTGTTCTCAATTTGCCTACCTGGTTAAATAAAGGTTAAATAAATAAAATAAAATAAAAAAAGAGCTGCCAAAGATAACAGTGACGGATGTACATCATCTGGCCAAGACAAGTAGCAAAGCACCGACCTCCAAGTTGGAAAAAGGATTCAAACTTCGTCTCCAGTTATCTTTTCAACTATGAAGGTAAGTATAGCCAAGTTGCCTATCAGACCAGACAAGGACGTTTACTCAAAGCTGTAACGTAGTTTAAGACATGCTTTTTACAGTAGTTAGCTAACATTATGATTGCTCATTCTTTTTGTTCCAAGCAGTTTCGAACAGGGACAAAGTGACAGGAGAAGTAAGCAGCATAAGGGCTTGCTGCTACAGGTCCATGAGGAAAAATGAGAAACCACACAGTTTGAGTGTAGGGTGAAAAGTCAGCTGTTTGTGACACTACATAATGGTTACACAGTCAGAGATGAAGCCTAGTCTTAGACTAAGAAGTTCCTGTCAATGTAGATCTGCCTTAAGAGGCATTGATTAGTCTAGGACAAGGCTTAACCCATGTCTATGAAACCATTCTTAGTGTAGTATTTGTAGAGATACTGGGGTGCAAAATAGCAAAACAATAAATACCAATATGGGGTAGTTGGGTGGGCTATTTGCAGATGGGCTGTGTATATGTACAGTGATCGGTAAGCTGCTCTGACAGCTGGTGCTTAAAGTTAGTGAGGGAGATATGAGTCACCAGCTTCAGTGATCTTTTGCAATTTGTTCCAGTCATTGGCAGCAGAGAATTGGAAGGAAAGGAGGCCAAATGAGGTGTTGGCTTTGGGGATGACCAGTGAAATATACCTGCTGGAGCGTGTGCTATGGGTGGGTGCTGCTATGGTGACCAGTGAGCTGAGATAAGGCGGGGCATTACCTAGCAAAGACTTATGGATGACCTGGAGCCAGTGGGTTTGGCGACAAATTTGTAGCGAGGTCCAGCCACGAGAGCATATCGGTCGCAGTGGTGGGTAGTATATGGGGCTTTGGTGACAAAACGGATGGCACTGTGATAGACTACATCCAATTTGCTGAGTAGAGTGTTGGAGGCATTTTATAAATGACATCGCCGAAGTCAAGGATTGGTAGGATAGTCAGTTTTACGAGGGTATGTTTGGCAGCGTGAGTGGAGGAGGCTTTGTTGCGAAATAGGAAGCCGATTTAATTTTGGATTGGAGATGCTTAATGTGAGTCTGGAAGGAGAGTTTACAGTCTAACCAGACACCTAGGTATTTGTAGTTGTTCTCATATTCTAAGTCAGAACCGTCCAGAGTAGTGATGCTGGACGGGCGGGCAGGTGCGTGCAGCAATCTGTTGAAATGCATGCTTTTAGTTTTACTAGAATTTAAGAGCAGTTGGAGGCAAAGAAAGGAGTGTTGTATGGCATTGAAGCTCGTCTGGAGGTTTGTTAACACAGTGTCCAAAGAAGGGCCAGATGTTTACAGAATTGGTGCTGTCTGAGTAGAGGTGGATCAGAGAATCACCAGCAGCAAGAGCGACATCATTGATAAATATACCGAGAAAAGAGTCGGCCCGAGAATTGAACCCTGTGGCACCCCCATAGAGACTGCCAGAGGTCTGGACAACAGGCCCTCCGATTTGACACACTGAACTCTATCTGAGAAGTAGTTGGTGAACCAGGCGAGGCAGTCATTTGAGAAACCAAGGCTGTTGAGTCTGCCGATAAGAATGCGGTGATTGACAGAGTCGAAAGCCTTGGCCAGGTCGATGAAGACGGCTGCACAGTACAGTCTTTTATTGATGGCGGTTATGATATCGTTTAGGACGTTGAGCGTGGCTGAGGTGCACCAATGACCAGCTCGGAAACCAGATTGCATAGTGGAGAAGGTACGGGTGGATTCTAAATGGTCGGTGACCTGTTTGTTAATTTGGCTTTTGAAGACTTTAGAAAGGCAGGGCAGGATGGATATCAAATCAAATTTTATTTGTCACATACACATGGTTAGCAGATGTTAATGCGAGTGTAACGAAATGCTTGTGCTTCTAGTTCGGACAGTGCAGTAATATCTAACAAGTAATCTAACCTAACAATTTCACAACAACTACCTGTAAAGGAATGAATAAGAATATGTACATAAAAATATATGAATGAGCGATGACCGAACGGCATAGGCAAGATGCAGTAGATGGTATAGAGTACAGTATATACATATGAGATGAGTAATGTAGGGTATGAAAACATTATATAAATTGTCATTGTTTAAAGTGGCTAGTGATACATTTATTACATCAATTTTTCATTATTAAAGTGGCTAGAGATGAGTCAATATGTTGGCAGCAGCCACTCAATGTTAGTGATGGCTGTTTAACAGTCTGATGGCCTTGAGATAGAAGCTGTTTTTCAGTCTCTCGGTCCCCGCTTTGATGCACCTGTACTGACCTCGCCTTCTGGATGATAGCGGGGTGAACAGGCAATGGCTCGGGTGGTTGATGTCCTTGATGATCTTTTTGGCCTTCCTGTGACATCGGTTGGTGTAGGTGTCCTGGAGGGCAGGTAGTTTGCCCCCGGTGATGCGTTGTGCAGACCTCACTACCCTTCGGAGAGCCTTACGGTTGTGGACGGAGCAGTTTCCGTACCAGGCGGTGATACAGCCGACAGGATGCTCTCGATTGTGCATCTGTAAAAGTTGGTGAGTGTTTTTGGTAACAAGCCAAATTTCTTCGGCCTCCTGAGGTTGAAGAGGCGCTACTGCGCCTTCTTCACCACGCTGTCTGTGTGGGTGGACCATTTCAGTTTGTCTGTGATGTGTATGCCGAGGAACTTAAAACTTTCCACCTTCTCCACTACTGTCCCGTCGATGTGGATAGGGGGCTGCTCCCTCTGCTGTTTCCTGAAGTCCACGATCATCTCCATTGTTTTGTTGACATTGAGTGTGAGGTTATTTTCCTGACACCACTCCGAGGGCCCTCACCTCCTTCCTGTAGGCCGTCTCGTCGTCGGTTATATGACCCTTGACTAGTCTCTCAAAGCACTTCATGATGAAGGAAGTGAGTGCTACGGGGCGATAGTCATTTAGCTCAGTTACCTTCGCTTTCTTGGGAACAGGAACAATGGTGGCCCTCTTGAAGCATGTGGGAACAGCAGAATGGGATAAGGATTGATTGAATATGTCCGTAAACACACCAGCCAGCTGGTCTGCGCATGCTTTGAGGACGCGGCTGGGGATTCCGTCTGCGCCGGCAGCCTTGCAAGGGTTAACACGTTTAAATGTAGTCCGTGATTGACTGTAGACCCTGCCATATACCTCTTGTGTCTGAGCCGTTGAATTGCGACTCTACTTTGTCTCTATACTGACGCTTAGCTTGTTTGATTGCCTTGCGGAGGGAATAGCTACACTGTTTGTATTCAGTCATGTTTCCGGGTCACCTTGCCCTGATTAAAAGCAGTGGTTTGCGCTTTCAGTTTTGCGTGAATGCTGCCATCAATCCACGGTTTCTGGTTGGGGAATGTTTTAATAGACGCTGTGGGTACAACATCACCGATGCACTTGCTAATAAACTCACTCACCAAATCAGCCTATTCATCAATGTTATTGTCCGACGCTATGCGGAACATATCCCAGTCCACGTGATCGAAGCAATCTTGAAGCGTGGAATCCGATTGTTCGGACCAGCGTTGAACAGACCTGAGCACGGGCGCTTCCTGTTTTAGTTTGTCTATAGGCTGGGAGCAACAAAATGGAGTTGTCATCAGATTTTCCAAAAGCAGGGCGAGGAAGGGCTTTATATGCGTCGCGGAAGTTAGAATAACAATGATCCAGGGTTTTGCCAGCCCGGGTCGGGCATTCGATATGCTGATCAAATTTAGGGAGCCTTGTTTTCAGATTAGGTCTATAATAGTTTCGGTCTAGAGTGTCTCCCCCTTTGAAGAGGGGGATGATCACGGCAGCTTTCCAATCTTTTGGGATCTCAGACGATTCGAAAGAGAGGTTGAACAGGCTAGTATTAGGGGTCGCAACATTTTCCGTGGATACTTTTAGAAAGAGAGGGTCCAGATTGTCTAGCCCAGCTGATTTGCAGGGGTCCAGATATTGCAGTTCTTTCAGAACATCAGCTATCTGGATTTGGGTGAAAGAGAAACGAGAGGGGGGGGCTTGGGACATTTTCTGCGGGGGTGCAGAGCTGTTGGCCGGAGTAGGGGTAGCCAGGTGGAAAGCATGGCCAGCCGTAGAAAAATGCTTAATTGAAATTCTTGATTATCATAGATTTGTTGGTGGTGACAGTGTTTCCTAGCCTCAGTGCAGTGGGCAGCTGGGAGGTGTTCTTATTCTCCATGGACATGTGTCCCAAAACTTTTTGGAATTAGTTCATGTAAGCACTGTTATGTTGGACGCATTAATTACATTTAAACAAGGGCATATACCCTTAATAGAAAAGTTTAAACCCGTATTGCTGTAATGAAATGAGTTGCTGTTGCATCAGTCACTTCTGTTTGCTGGTCGTGACACGTTGAGTGATTTTATAGTCTAATCATTTTCTTTTTATATCCCCACGTAGGTTGTACTGAAGCCCTCTGAGCCAGTAACAATGACACATCACTGTTCATGTGTTGCTGGCAGTGCATTATGGAACCACAGTTGCATTACTATGCCAGTCTGCACACTATTCCAAGATGGGAATCGTCCCACCTGTGCACAGCTGGACAGATACCAAGCAGCAGTGGCATACAGCCAAGGACTAGGGTATGTTTATATAGCTGTACCACATATCAACATCATATGGTTATAATCACATCATAATGCTAATAAATGATTTAATGAAAACTTAAATCGTCTCATGATTAGATTTATAATAGTGCTGTAAGGGCTGTTGTCCTCCTCCTCGGACGAGGAGAGGAGAGAAGGATCAGTGGACCAATACGCAGCATTAGGGAAATAAGCCATCTCTTTATTTGAAAACGACGGCAACACGAAAACAAAACACTTACAAAATTACAAAACGACGTAGACGAAAACCTGAACATGAACTTACATAACTAAACGTAAAACTCACGGACAGGAACAGACTACATCAAAATGAACGAACAGCCAAACAGTCCCGTATGGTACAGACATAGACGACAATCACCCACAAACAAACAGTGAGAACACCCTACCTAAATATGACTCTCAATTAGAGGAAAACGCAAAACACCTGCCTCTAATTAAGAGCCATACCAGGCAACCCAAAACCAACATAGAAACAGAAAACATAGACTGCCCACCCAAAACTCACGCCCTGACCATATACACATACAAAAACAACAGAAACCAGGTCAGGAACGTTACAGAACCCCCCCCTCAAGGTGCGAACGCCAGGTGCACCAGCACAAAGTCCAGGGGAGGGTCTGGGTGGGCAGTTGACCACGGTGGTGGCTCAGGCTCCGGACGCTGTCCCCACACCACCATAGTCACTCCCCACTTCTGTATTCCCCTCCCAATGACCACCCTCAAACTAAAGCCCCCTAAATGAATGGCCAGCACCGGGACAAGGGCCGGCACCGGGACAAGGGGCGGCACCGGGACAAGGGGCGGCAGGTCCCGGCTGGACGGACTCCGGCAGGTCCCGGCTGGACGGGCTCCGGCAGGTCCCGGCTGGACGGGCTCCGGCAGGTCCCGGCTGGACGGGCTCCGGCAGGTCCCGGCTGGACGGGCTCCGGCTGGACGGGCTCCGGCAGGACGGGCTCCGGCAGGTCCCGGCTGGACGGGCTCCGGCAGGTCCCGGCTGGACGGGCTCCGGCAGGTCCCGGCTGGACGGGCTCCGGCAGGTCCCGGCTGGACGGGCTCCGGCAGGTCCCGGCTGGACGGGCTCCGGCAGGTCCCGGCTGGACGGGCTCCGGCAGGTCCCGGCTGGACGGGCTCCGGCAGGTCCCGGCTGGACGGCTCTGGCTGGTCATGGCAGGACGGCTCTGTAGGGAGGAGAAGGAGAGACAGCCTGGTGCGTGGTATAGGCACTGGCTGCGCTGGAGAGGAGGAAACAGCTGGAGAGAGAACCCGGAGAGACAGCCTGGTACGGGGGGCTGCCACCGGAGGACTGGTACATGGAGGTGGCACCGGGTATACCGGACCGTGAAGGAGGACACGTGCTCTTGAGCACCGAGCCTGCCCAACCTTCCCAGGTTGAATGGTGCCCGTAGCCCTGCCAGTGCGGCGAGGTGGAATAGCCCGCACTGAGCTAAGCACGCGTACTGGGGACACCATTCGTAGGGCTGGTGCCATGTATGCCGGCCCGAGAAGACGCACTGGTGGCCAGATGCGTTGGGCCGGCTTCATGACATCCGGCTCGATGCCCAACTTAGCCCTCCCAGTGCGGCGAGGTGGAATAGCCCGCACTGGGCTAAGCACGCGTACTGGGGACACCGTGCGCTTTACCGCATAACACGGTGTCTTACCAGTACGACGCCCTCTCACTCCACGGTAAGCACGAGGAGTTGGCTCAGGTATCCTACCCGGCTTTGCCACACTCCTCGTGTGCCTCCCCCCCCCAAGAAATTTTTGGGTCTGACTCACGGGCTCCCAACCGCGTCGCCGCGCTGCCTCCTCATACCAGCGCCTCTCTGCCTTCGCTGCTTCCAACTCCGCCTTGGGACGGCGATATTCCCCTGGCTGAGCCCAGGGTCCTTTACCGTCCAGGATCTCCTCCCAAGTCCAGGAGTCCTGGTTGCTCTGTTGAGCTTTCCCTTGCCGCTTGGTCCTAGTTTGGTGGTTGATTCTGTAAGGGCTGTTGTCCTCCTCCTCGGACGAGGAGAGGAGAGAAGGATCAGTGGACCAATACGCAGCATTAGGGAAATAAGCCATCTCTTTATTTGAAAACGACGGCAACACGAAAACAAAACACTTACAAAATTACAAAACAAGAAAACGACGTAGACGAAAACCTGAACATGAACTTACATAACTAAACGTAAAACTCACGGACAGGAACAGACTACATCAAAACGAACGAACAGCCAAACAGTCCCGTATGGTACAGACATAGACGACAATCACCCACAAACAAACAGTGAGAACACCCTACCTAAATATGACTCTCAATTAGAGGAAAACGCAAAACACCTGCCTCTAATTAAGAGCCATACCAGGCAACCCAAAACCAACATAGAAACAGAAAACATAGACTGCCCACCCAAAACTCACGCCCTGACCATATACACATACAAAAACAACAGAAACCAGGTCAGGAACGTTACAAGTGCCCTTATACTGTCTTTTAACAGGGTCTGAAACCAGGGCCCATAGGCAAAATGACCATCACCAAGCCCACCAAAAAGTGTATGGCAGAAAGAGGGATTAGGTGAGTATTCCCTAATAGCCAGTATAGTAGGTGGTCATGTCCTATTACACTCTAGACTATATAAAATTATTTAATTTCAGGTGGTTTCAAGTACATTGTTTAGATTGGCTAACCACAGCGGCTGCTTTGCAGAAGTACACTCTACAGTGCCCTTCTTGGAACGTTCCCTAACCTCTCAGTTCTCCAGATAGAAGAGGCATACAAGAACATTGACCCTCTATCCAAGCCATTGATCTGCAGCATGGGGATGTCTGATGAAAAGCTTTTAGTTGACTCCACTTTGGAAAGGTACAGGTGGGGAGCCTCCTGTCTTACCAGCAGTCTCCAATCACTACGTGACCATAGTTCACCATAAGGAGACACCACCATTCCCTTCACTGCCCCTGGATGGCTACAGAATGGAGAGCAACTTTCAAGGCTGCACATTTGTGCTCAGTGAAGACCAGCTTAACAGTCTCTTCAGGTGAGAGAATACATAGAGACCCTCACTAATTAGAGAAGGGTGACTGGTACTACTTATGTGTACATGCAAAATAAGGTTCTTAGGCAGGAAAGACTAAATAACAAGGGACAGGCTCCTTTATCTTTCAATTAATTTAAGAGAAACAAACCAATATCTGTCTTTGCAATTAATTAATAATTTAAAATATTCAGTTACATTTTTCTGTTCTCGTCACTGTAAATAAAAACTATTTAACATTTTGTTTGGAGGTTAAGCAGAGGTGTTTAATCAATAAATGGACCACAGGGTGTTAGACAATGTGGATGTTCACAGAAAGAAAAAAACAGATGCATTGCAGTAGTAGCTCATTGCTCCTTGGCCCTTTGTAAGAAGGCAAGCCACAGCCCAAATGCAGTTGATGCTTCCCATCAGTGACATGAGGATCTCCTTGACATGGTAATATTCCACTGGAATAGCAAAGGTACTGCTCCCTTCTTCAGACGTCGAAGCCCACTAGAAGGTTCAATGAAATCTTAATTTCCTAACTTTCAATAAAGATGCCGCACCAACTAATAAGGTTAACGTCGTTAGCACTAACTTTTGCTAGCTAGCTAGCTAAAGAGACAAAGACAACACAATCGAATTAAAAAATCACTAACTGAACAGATAAACAGACTTTTCAACAAGAATGATAAACGCTATATAAATATGATTATATTAATATACTGAGGTAATGATAAAAACGAGGCTAGTACTGTACGGCTACAATCAGGCTGACAGGAAGCTATGTATCGGGTAGGAAGTTGAGCGGAAGTGGGCGTTGTAACGTTGATCAAAAGGTCTATTGGTTGAAACTTCAATGTCTGCGTATGAATGTTTTGCTCATCTTTCCTTCAGAAGGAAAACACTCAGATTGACAGAGACAGGAAATATGACACACCATTGCCGCGCTATATAATAATAACTTTTCTGATGCGTGAGTTAATTATGAATGGACGGATATTGAAAGGGAAATAGATATACGAGCGAGCAGAAGGATAATGGTGATTTGTCATTCCGTTATTGCGTCTCTGAATAGCCAACCAATGGGCTCTGAGGTCTCACCCGGTTGTTGTCGCGGGAACTTTATGGAGCTATGAACACGAAACACTTGTTAGCTGCTACTGTAGCTAACGTTTGCAAATATAACAGTTTGTAAACCACCAGCCATGCATGTGTAGCTAGTTATACATGCATCACACTGATTGAATATTTCGGTGGAGTGCAAATATGATAGCTAGCTAGAAGACACTGTTGCCAGCTATAGCTAGGTGGCTAACGCTTACTTAACTAAAGCCAGCTAGGTGGCTAACGCTAACTAAAGCCAGTTAGCTAATCAGCTTAGCTAGCTAGTTACCATGCTAGCTAGCTACAACCAAATATTTTTTTATAACTGCTACAACTGTCAAGGCTAGCTACCTAGCGAAATACACTAGCTAAATAAGCAAGCTCGACAATCTTGTGAAAAACTACATCCACGTTGGTTGCCTAGGTAACTAGCTAGATAGGAAGTTAAAGGGGCGTTTGAGTCTTGTTGGGTCGCAAACGTCTCACTTGTTATCCTCCCATTTTTTTCGGCAAGATACAGGTAGCTACCCTAGCTACTTACAGGTAGCTAGCTAGTTACCTATCATCTTTGACTGGAATCATGGCACATCAATTGACGAAAGATGAGCTTGATGAACAGTTCGAGCAGTTTTTGAAAGAGGTGAGTTTAACGTTACTGCAGACATGATAGTAGCACTATGTCTTCAATTATGGGTGTTCATAGCTAAAGTTACTCACTAATGACGGCCCTTCTTTATATCCACACCAAAGATACTGATAACCAGCCTTTTCATCTGTGTCCATACTACTATGTATTCACCCAACCAACTAGCTAGATGGCTACTTTAACCTAGTAACCATTGACTTGTATTCAGTCTGTCTCAGATGACTCAGTGGATTTGGGTGGCAGTGTTATGCGCTCCAGTGTTCTGGACAGCCTGGGCAGAGCCTCTCAGAAACCACCACCAAAGAAGACATCAGCTGCCCCTGTGCCGTGGTGGCAGGAGGAGGACAGCGAAGAGACACCTGGCAGAGGTAAGCAAAGCCAGGGATGTGTAGGTTGATGTGCTTCAGTTCAGTTAGGATTCTCTCTCTGTGTGCGTGTGTGCTTGTCATTGGTTCATTCTCTGTGTATGAGTCTTTGTGCTTGCGTGTTTCATGACATGCTGAAAGGTTATATCTTTAGAGGGACACTGTGACTATGTGCTGATTTCTCATCTGCTCTGTAATTCCTGGAACATCTGTTGCATTTAATTGCAGCATCATAACATGTCCATCATAACCTGTTCCCTGCTGCTACTCCCCTGATAATTATGGTTTGACTCCTTTCATGAGTTCATCTTTGATTGGTTTACATCAGTCGACTCTTCATGACGCATTTGTATATCAGTCTTGTTCTCTAGCTGTCTGGCCCCCACCTTCTTCTCTCCTTTCTCTTCCATCTCCTCTTTCCTTCCACCTGTCTGAAGCAGAGGCTGCCAAACGCAGGTTCACTAAACCCAAAAAGCCCCAGCAGCAGGCTGTGATGAAAACTCAGGAGGATGAGAGTGAGAGCAGCCCAATAAAAAGCCCCCCTCAGGGTATAGGAATCACTACTGTAACCCCCTAGTTTCTTAGGGCCACCCAATGGTACATTGTCTCCCCATCATTGGTGTTAGTACATTGACATGCTACCAACCTTCACTTTCTCTCATTAGCTTTAGTCCTGCCCTCTAACCTCTCCTTTGCTATATTTGTCTTGTTTTTTTGCCTTAGATCTTCTCTTCCTCCAAGCTAACCCTTAAATATTTCTTGCTCACATTTAGTAGTTCTCTCCTTTTGCCCACCTACTCTTTGAGGGTGTCCCTTTGATAGGAGAATTTTGTTCTCAAGGTACATAACCCAATTTAATTATATTACTCAGTCTGCAAACCAGAATTTGTAAGATCCTGGTCGAATGAAACAGACGGAGGCCCAGTTAAAATAGTCAAAAAGGTTTATTCACGGGAACGTTCTAAAGTCAAGAATACAAAACAATTCATTTTATACTGACTTCTCACGCCCATTCATTCACAAAACCATACATACACACAAACATACGCACACACATACTGCTACACACACACTGTCTCACTACCCAGCCGACAGAGATTACTGACCTTTTCCTTGAAACATACACCCTGTTCTTCTCCCAAATCTCTAGTCAGGTCGGCACCAAGCTCAGACAGTCTGTGTTTATAATACCATACAGACATATTGTCTTTACCCTAATTCTGACTAGGACTACACATTTATGTATTATGATTTTATACATTCTAATCACTTCCATACAATTATATGTATCAGGGCGGAATATTCTAATCATTCAAATTCAAATTAACAGATAATTCTCACCTATCACCCTTTCCCTGAGATCCTTTTATTTGTGTGTACAGAACATGATTAATTTCTCATCTTTATCTACCCTCTTATCTTCCATTGGTTAGCTGTCACAGTGGAAGCCCCCACAAGGCCCACCCCCAAACCTCGCAGCAAAGCTCTGGATAGGCTCAGTCAGCTGGACAAGGTCCATGGAGCCAATCAGGATGCTTCTTCTCACATTGCTGCGGGGCCGGAAAATAACAGCCCAGAACACGACTCCTCCCACTCTGCCAGGCAGGGGAGCCCTCCCATGAACGAGAGCTCCCGTAATGCATCAGGAGAGAGGAGTCCTGAGGAGAGTACCTCTCTCCGTGACACACCAGTGGACAGTCACAGCAGTGATAGTGACTCACAGGGTCTTGAAGATGGTAAAGTCATAGTAGCTAGACTAGATACAAATCCCCAAAACCCTGGTATACTAGTAGTTAGACTAGTATGGTATAATGATAGTAGTTAGAGACCGATCCAGACCTGCTCGGTAGACT
Organism: Salvelinus fontinalis; assembly: GCF_029448725.1. Classification (NCBI taxonomy): domain Eukaryota; kingdom Metazoa; phylum Chordata; class Actinopteri; order Salmoniformes; family Salmonidae; genus Salvelinus; species Salvelinus fontinalis. Next base: position 16,118,790 of record NC_074702.1, read on the forward strand.
AGAAAGTAGAGGCTAGAGGTGGATATTCAACAACATCAGTATGACTGTAGTCTCGTGTTGCCACACTTCCCAGACCTGTATCCACATTACAAAGGTGGAAATCAAGGTTTTTATGACTGAAACCATGATAAACCATGATTTTTGTGAAACATGGATTTAAAACATACTGTTTACTCTCTTTGTTTCCTTGTCACTTATTTTCATATTTATTCATTTTATTTTCCTCTGCTAATAGAGCGGTGTAAATTAACAAATTAAAAGCTTTGGAAAAAATAAAGAACTTTCTGGACCTGATGGGCAGGTGTTATGGTTACTGGTGATAAATACGGTCATGTTCTATCTTCGCCAGACAATTCAGTGTGTCGAGGCGAGCTGTGATTCTGTGCTTCGAGCAAACTATTTTACCGTTAGTTTCAGCGCTTCATTTGGGCAAATATTTTCACTAGTAAAATTACTCCCAACTGCTTTAACTAGTCTAACTCTGGAGAGCCTGAGTTTAGCTCTTGTTTTTTTACTATAACCCGTGCTTGTTTTCCATTCTGTAAATGTCACAATGATCATTCAGTGCTGAAATGAAAAAGTTAGGCATGTTTTGCCATGGTGAGACTAAATGAGGAAAAGCTTTTTTTTATCTTGACAGATACTTGTATTCCAAAATCATTTGAATATTTATGAGGATATGGAGCTTTTCTACAGTACCCTCCCTCCAGTAGACTGACAGCAAGTGGTTGTGGAGCTGAGATCAAAGTTAGCTCTACTGCTCTGTCTTCTCTTTTCTGTGTCTGCTGTTCCCCTCTTAATTGGACCACATGGCCTTTGAGGGTCTCTGCAGGCCTGTGTACCCCAGGAAGTCAATATCCTGTGAATGATAAAACACAGAGCTAATGAGCTACATTACCATTGTGGGGTTTCAAACACGGTCTGGAATATTGACAGCTTGGTGTCCTCATGGACGGACTCCTTTTTTCTATTCTTTTTTTTTAGCTCTTTAAAAAAAGATATATTACATCAAGTCCTATGCTGAGCTGTCTGACCACAATATGGCCTATACAACAACCACAGGTCCTCTTTCAATTCACGAAGTAGCCTAAAGCAAGAGCAATTTCTGTTTCCTGTAATTACCTGAATTGAACGGTCCATTACTTTTGTTGTTTTCCAGGATTGCTGAGATCTGAGAAGATGTTCTGTAAGTCTCTGAGAAGATCCCAGCCCATCCAGGAGGAGGAAGAGGAGCTGCAGCATCAGGGAGTAGAGAGGGGTTCAGAGGAGGAGGAGGGGGTAGAGCCTGTCATCTTCAGCAGAGACAGTCTGGAGCCTGAGGGTGAGTCTGCTCAGGAGGGATGGATAGATACTCTCTGATGTCACCAGATCTAGCTCAATCCATTGCTAACCTGACATCAGGGTAGTGACATGAAAGCAGCTGTACGTGCCAGCTTTAAACTATATTACTTTAAACTCTTTGAAAGTAGCAATGGTTGAAACATGTCTGTCTGTGTCTCCCCGTGATTTTGTCTACCCAGACTCTGTGATGGCGTCCGGACCAGGTCAGAACGCTGCAGTGGGTCTTGGTCTGGGCATGGACAGCCTGGAGGAGGAAGAGGAGAAGGCCCGCTTCTTTGCCCACCTGGAGGGAGGTGTGTCCTCCACAGTAGACTACTCCAGACTCAACAAAGATCTGGATTCCACCAGCGCCTCCACCACCGCTACCACCCTCAGGTATCTACCACACGCCGCGGAGCTAAGGGGGGTGTTGTCTCTACACAATGGTCTCAGGTCGGTTTTGCGTTTCCACTTTCGAGTGGTTAAGGTTAGGACTTTGTGAAGACAAGCTGATCCTAGATCTGTAACTAGGGGCATCTTCACTCCGGAGCATGACACTCCGAGTCGCCCCAGGTCTAGCTGTAGCTGCCTTTTGAAGCCACTGCTGGGGTTGTCCCAAGGAGACCCTCCGTGTTGCAGACAGTGGCTGGGTAAGGTCATTACTGTCACTCCCAGCGTGTGATCTGTGAATGACACTTGTTCTGCTGTTTCTCCAGGAAGGCAGCTGTGGCGGGGGTCGATCAGAGAGAGGAGGAGAAAGCTATGGAGTCTGACCGACTCTCCCCAGGTAGGACAGATGATGCACTCATAGAATTAGGAATTATAATAATCATTTAATAGGATCTCTATGCTCACACTACTCCAGACCCTGCTTGGTTCAATAGGTTTTGTTTTCTTTCAAATACTTTGAAGTTGAGGGGGGTTTGCGCTTTTGGGACGATTCTGTTGGTTCAGTTGCAACAGGCAAGCTCAATCAATTGCCGTTAAGGTATTTGAAAGGGAACATCTTATTTGAACCCAGGTCTGTTGTCATTTACAGTGGCACTCTGTCAGACAAGTACTTGCACATACCTCATCTGCATGATTGTAGCTCATCAGTGAATCTGTCATTCTGTCTGTGCCTGCTGCAGCCTCCCCCCACTACAGCGAGGATGAGGACTTTGAAGATGAGGTCATTGAGGAGGTGAGACTACATTTTATGTGAGTCTGATTTGAAAATGTAGTCATTTAGTTCTAATAACGCTTTGTAAGGGAGTGATTTGAACCAGAGGTTTAAACCGAAAGTTGGTTGTAATTGCGTCATGTAGAATTGCCCCATGATGAGTTGTAAGCAGGAGTTGTTCGTGCTGCTCACGTGCTAATCACTCTGGGTTAAAAAAGCCACCGTTTATAAAGGCAATAAGGCATTCAGCAGTTATCCCAGCTCTCTCTCGAGGTAGAGTGAGAAGAAGGGGTCTTTAATGGCGGGTGTGCCAGGTCTTGTCTGTGATTGGCTGAATATGTGGTGGGCGACTGACTGCATGGCTCTTCTGTTTTGCTCATCTCGTTTGTTCTCTCTCCCTTTTTCTTTCAGGAGCCTAAAAGGCCTACCATGCTTACCAAAGGTATTATAAACTAACATCCATTTTTATTTTCTGGGTCAGAGTGGGTTTTTAATACAGCACAAGTATGTGTTTCATGTTTTATTAGCCGTATGTACTGCATACACATGGTTTACAACATCCAACAAAATGTTTACTTGCAGTTATCTTCTCGACAATGCAGCAACAATAATAAACTAGAAAAATACGAACCTAAAGTAAATGGCTCTGTAGAATAGAATTAACATTTTAGCATAAATATAATACAGGAAGGCACAATATAGTCCAGTATGTACATGTGTTTTGGGGCAAGGGTGATTGGGAAGCAAGTCTTTAATGTGTGTGTGTTAGTGCTGCACGATATACGAAACTTCGGTACTTTTTCGATACTAGAATTCTTGTTACTTTCGGTACTTCTGTCAAATGTGTCTCACGACGTCTACTGATTGAAAGAGGAACGCCTGTTTCTATCAGCACAGCCGATGTTCCCTTGTAGAGCGAGAGCACTGTTCCTGCTCCTCTTACTCTGAGGAATCACTGCACATATGCTGCACAGAAGTTAACACTTAAGTAATGCAACAAGGAGTTAACACTCAAATAATTTCAATGTTGAAACTGTTAATTACTGTTCACAAAACAATGTCCTTTACAGGCTAGAACACTTTGCAATACAAGAAGATACTGGTAGCTTTCAGCTTTGTAGGCTAACTTGCCTTGCTAGCTTACAGCTGACGCTAACAACAATTCACTACCCTGGTACCTTGTTTGTGATATGAAAATATTGCTGGCTTCAAAGCTGATTCTCCCCAAAAACTTTATTCATTCACGTCGTCTTCCCCACCTCACGTCTCTCCCAGTCAAGGTCATTTTTGCTCAAGCCTTATGGAAAGCCTTCTGGGTCTTTGCGTGTCAAAAAGATACACGTCAAATTTTGACACGCAAAGACCCAAATGCTGTTCCATAGAGCCTCGAACTGACTGTGTGTGTGTGAATGACGTCATGGGTCTTTAAAGAGACAGCCCACACTTTTCTAAAAGAAATGCAAATGTTGTTGATCAGTACAATAAAATAAATCCCAATTGGAAGTGAAACTGATTGTTTTTCTTCTGTAGCCCCATGAAATCAGCCAAAACAAGTTCAATAACTCAATACATGCACACACTCTTATTGCTTCATCTTATTGCTTACCCAGTTGAGTTTTTTTGTGACTGGCTAATACACCTTCTTTTTTTGCTGTGGTATCGAGCATTGTGATACTAAACCTTGTATCGTGACAACACTAGTGTGTGTTGTGTACACAGTATGTATATACAGTGTCTCTGGTTCTTCTAACAGTACCCCTGTTTCGCAGGCATGTGATTTATTCCTGATGAATAATTTCCTGCTTTTATGACACCATCCTCTATTCATACAGTATTGAAACTGACCTACTCCTAAAATCAATATTCTATTTGTCCTGATCACATCATTTCCTGGTGTAAGTATCCCTCCATGATTCTCTGGACTCGACCGGTGAACTCCTGCCCCCTGGAGCGGACAGTGACACCAACGAGGAACCAGGGAGGAACCAGGGAGCAGAGGAGACCATAGAGACGGCACTACCAGGTGAGACCAGACTAGACAGACTATCAGTCAGGTCCTACTGGATGTAGCTATGTACCCCTAGACACTTATGTGGATTAGGCTTCATCTGTGTCAGTTTGGTGGTGGCGGATGATGGTGAACCTGGTGGTGTTCCTGTGTGGTCTGTGTAGCCCAGTCGTATGGCCAGAGTGGGGCCAGTGAGATGGAGGCTCTACAGGAGGCCTACAGACAGATCAGTGGCTCTCTGGAGGACTCAGACCATCATCACCACCCTTCATCACCAGTCAGGAGGGAGAGGAGGAGGAAGAGCAGTCCTGTTCCTGTCTCTCCCTCTGTACCTGAGCTCTCCAGAGGAACACTACTAGCACCAGTCTCCACCACAGAGTCAGGTTGGTCAGTCTCCACCACAGAGTCAGGTTGGTCAGTCTCAAACACTGTCTGTGGTGAACCTGTCAAGTAAATAGAATATGGTTTTCAATCGTAGCTAACTGGAGATCCACACATGTCCATCCCTATTCATATCTGACAAGATGGTACGGTATGATTTGAAGTTTGTGTTGAGGTGTTACAAATAGACTTGAGTTTCTGATTGATTATTGATTGATTGATTAACTTCGATGTGTTTTCTCAGAGCTGCCCACTGCAGAGGAGCTGATGCGTCCCATCCGACCAGACAGCATAGACGACACAAGAGGCTTCACTCTGCAACCTGCTAGGTGAGTCTACAGCTGTCTGTCACGGGGCTGTAGTAGGGAAGAACAACTGACACTCTCTGGAAGGTACAGAATGGAGTGGATAGATGTTAACATGAGCTGTGTGTTCACAGTGGGACCCAGTTCAGCCCAGAGAAGACTGGCCAGTCCTTATGCCATAGATCCCGTGTGTCAAGCCCAAGACGCTCAGCAGAGCCAGACACTCCTCCGGCCTCCCCAGGCCCCCGTCCCAGAAGCACCAGAGAGGAGGTACAGAGGCTGATGAAGCAGGATCAGGACAGCTCCTCCCCTGACCTGACCACTAAACCCAGCAACAAGAGAAGCCAGCAGGTAAGGGACGGGAACGGAGCCCTTGTTAATAAGCACTTAACCCTACCATACATAACCACACTGATTCAGGCTTTCACACCTACCTGAACTGTTTCCACATTACGTAGCCATTGCTCCGACATTGCTCATCCTAATATTTTATATATTTCTTAATTCCATTCTTTTACTTTTAGATTTGTGAATTGTTAGTGAATACTACTGTTAGGAACACAAGAATTTCGCTACACCCACAATAACATCTGCTAAATATGTGTATGTGACCAATAACATTTGATTTGCATTAAAGGTGATTATCATTTACAATGTAGACGGTGACATGGCAATGATTTGTATATTGACAATATCATATTTTGCATAGGTTCCTGGACGCTCTACGGTAGCTGGTCCCTTCACATCCTCGTCGAGGAAGCCTTATGTTGCCCCTGGCAGAGGTAGAGTGGAGAGTAAACCATCAGCCGTGGCCACCAGGACCTCTGGAGCTAGGAAATCTGGTCCTACCAGACCTGGGGCTGCAGCCAAGCCCCCCTCTCCTCTAACCCAGAGGAAGCCTCTCAGCCAGCCAACATACCAGATACTCAGCCCCCTCTCAGAGAAAGATAAAGGTAGGAGAAAAATAACTCCTCACACATTGACAACCAAAGCTAGTAGGTGTAGTGTAAGTGTGCTTAAAAAAGACATGTTAGAACTATATCTAAGTAGTATAGCACATAACAGTACTACAGTATAATACATAACACTAACATTTACCACATGTTGCTGTGTGGTTGTTCTCCTGATCCAGACTAATGTTGCTGTGTGGTTGTACTCCTGATCCAGACTAATGTTGCTGTGTGGTTGTACTCCTGATCCAGACTAATGTTGCTGTGTGGTTGTACTCCTGATCCAGACTAATGTTGCTGTGTGGTTGTACTCCTGATCCAGACTAATGTTGCTGTGTGATTGTACTCCTGATCCAGACTAATGTTGCTGTGTGATTGTACTCCTGATCCAGACTAATGTTGCTGTGTGGTTGTACTCCTGATCCAGACTAATGTTGCTGTGTGGTTGTACTCCTGATCCAGACTAATGTTGCTGTGTGGTTGTACTCCTGATCCAGACTAATGTTGCTGTGTGGTTGTTCTCCTGATCCAGACTAATGTTGCTGTGTGGTTGTTCTCCTGATCCAGACTAATGTTGCTGTGTGGTTGTTCTCCTGATCCAGACTAATGTTGCTGTGTGGTTGTTCTCCTGATCCAGACTGTGGTGGTCTGAGGGTGAGCAGTGAGCTGGTGGCAGGGGTTCAGTCCTTTGCTGCCTTCCTCCAGCAGCAACATCGGATGGAGACGAGAGGTCGCCAGGATACCAGTCACACGGTCTCCTGGGAAACCAAAGGTCAACAGGAAGCCAGCCAGACTCAGGAGACTGAGTGTCCATCAGAGAAGAAAGTAAGTCAACATACTGGAGTAGTTTTTCAGTCTGTGGTGCATCAAGTTCATTCATCAGTGTGCTGCAATTTCTTTTCAGGTAAGTATGATATTTTTCTCCGTTCACCTGGTCATATGATAGGGGTGTGACTTCTACTTTGTTGCGTTATCTAACCCAGCTGATTGCTCCTTGCTCTATCATAAGTCTGACTGATTTCAGTTTGGATCTTATGTAGTGTGTATTCATACCTGGATGAATATAGCAATCCATTATTGTTGCCTTCTTGGTGCCGAATTTCGCGGCATCTTTGTTTGTGCAGTATTATGGCCTTCAATGCACATTCAAGTGCTAGCAACTATCCATTATAAAGACTCTAACCATGTGTTACCCCTCTGTCAGAGTGAGCCCAGGGAGGAGGGCCGGTCTGGGGAGGTGGAGGAGAGCCCCCTAGTGTCCAGGCTGAGACTGCAGCTAGCCCAGAGGGGGGGAGAGCTCCACACCAGAGAGGAAGAGCTACTGCTGCAGCATGACACAGAGCTCAGCTCACTGAGACAGGAGAACTACCTCCTGCAGAGCAAGGTAGAGGGAGACACACACACTTACATTCACATGGACAGTCATGTCTCTAAAGAGTATAGTTCCATCTGTTTGGCCACCTGTGACTTCCTACATCCTTCTATTGTAACAGAAAAGAACATGTTCTCCATGACTGTCGGAACAGTTTAAAACCCCTACGTCAGCACTCCTGTTGCTATGGCACTGCTCATTTTATTTAGCTGCTTTGTGTGTCTGACTTTTGTAATACTGTTATTCAAGCTATTGAATAAAGCAGTTGTGAAGGACCCAGCTGACACAGGAGCAAAATAAAATATTCCATTAAACAATAGCATGTTATCTAAGATATCTCTGCCATCCACTGAAGGCCAGTTAAATTAGCTCAAACTGTATTTTGTGAACTCAAAACTGTAGTAGATGCATACATCACTCATGTGTTATTTGTGATGTGTACTGAGTCTTGTCCCCTGTGTTTCAGCTGCACAGTACGGAGGAGGCCAACAGCAGGAAGAAGGGCCCGTTGGGTCTCGGTCTGGACGGGCCCCTGGACCCCCTCACTGAGGACAAACTCAGACTGATAGAGAAAGAGGTGAAGGAACAGGAGACCATCATCCAGGGATACCAGCAGGTCTGTACACGTCTGTTTGTCTCTGTCTACTCTGTGATTGTTTGGCCGTCTCTCTTGGTCTTTTCTCTTCCAGTCTGTTTTAAGGAAACAAGACTTAAATGTACTGCATTTGTTCAGCGCCAGACTGGCGGTGACTCATTGGCTTTGAATCCATCCCAATTACCCGGAGTCTCTGTGACTGCAGAGGTTATATATACAGGCCACTGTTCAGGGTAATGGAATTCCTCTGTTCACTGACTTAATTCCAGGCGGGGGTGTGGGTTTGTAGCAGGCAGCACAGTTAGCCTTTTTTCCTCCAGATTGTGAGCTGCTTAGAGATGTGACAATAACACTGTCTGATAACCTCTCATAATTACAGAGCCTACAGCCGAGCTCCTAGAATCAGTGGCTACAGTACACACACCACCAAGGTGGAACTGTAGCCGTTCTTATTTAGGCATGCTGAATGCATTCCCTCGTCTCACAGCTTCTAGTCATATTCCTTTCACGTTTGATTTAATGTAGGTTAAATGCGTAGAACAGGTATTTCTGATCAAACTAATTTACCCAGATGGCCTATAGTTGAGACAATGTGATTCTCTCTCTCTCCTTGCGGTGTGTGTGGGTAACAGGAGAATGAGAAGTTGTACCTGCAGATGAAGGCTCTTCGGGCTCAGAGTAAACTCAATGAAGAGGCCATGTTCATAGAGAACCAGAGGCTGCTAAACGAACTGGCCCTTACCAAGTGAGTTGACTCATACATATGCACAGACGCGTACCTATCCACGTCATTGAATGTTAACACTGACTCTTATTTATGCCCAGGGAGCAGATGAGCAACTCGCCGAGGACTGTGGGTAATGTAGGCTGTGTGGCCCATATTCAGCGCATCACACAGCTGCTGGGCCAGATGCAGGCAGCACAGGTGAGTGTTCAGTCACGTCACACAACCACCTCTAAAAGGAAGGCCTAGATGTTGCTTTGGAGATGAAACAATCAACTCATCTTAAAAGGGAAAGACCAGTCTCACCTTTGACTGTGTGTGTGTGTGTGCAGAGGACTGAAGAGAGACTGGTGGAGGAGACCCACAAGCTGAAGCAGGAGAAACAGGCCCTGGAGGTGGACCTTCAAATGATGAGGAAAGAGAGAGACCTGGCCAAAGCGCAGGTCGTCTACACCTCAGGTCAGTGCGTGAGAGACATGGAGGCTTGACTGTGGAATCAAACCTCTTGTTTCTACTCCCAAAGGACAATGTTCCCTGTTTCAGATCCAGTGACTTTTCCAGACGTGTGGTTTAAACCTCCATTAAAACATCCCATTGTTGTGGTTGACAGTCAAGTGGAGCTCTGTGACATGCTGTGGTCTGTATTATCCTTGTCTCTGCCAGGGGATAAGAGCTTTGAGCTGCAGGTGGCAGAGGACAGGCATAAGGAGGAGGTGTGTGTTCTGAAGAAGAGGCTCCAGTGGTATGCTGAGAACCAGGAGCTGCTGGACAGAGACTCTGCCAGACTGAGGACTGCCACCGCAGACACACACAAACTCACAGAGCAGGTAGGACCCAAAGCACAGAGCAGGTAGGACCCAAAGCACAGAGCAGGTAGGACCCAAAGCACAGAGCAGGTAGGACCCAAAGCACCGAGCAGGTAGGACCCAAAGCACCGAGCAGGTAGGACCCAAAGCACCGAGCAGGTAGGACCCAAAGCACCGAGCAGGTAGGACCCAAAGCACCGAGCAGGTAGGACCCAAACGCACCGAGCAGGTAGGACCCAAACGCACCGAGCAGGTAGGACCCAAACGCACCGAGCAGGTAGGACCCAAACCACCGAGCAGGTAGGACCCAAACGCACCGAGCAGGTAGGACCCAAACGCACCGAGCAGGTAGGACCCAAACGCACCGAGCAGGTAGGACCCAAACGCACCGAGCAGGTAGGACCCAAACGCACCGAGCAGGTAGGACCCAAACGCACCGAGCAGGTAGGACCCAAACGCACCGAGCAGGTAGGACCCAAACGCACCGAGCAGGTAGGACCCAAACGCACCGAGCAGGTAGGACCCAAACGCACAGAGCAGGTAGGACCCAAACGCACCGAGCAGGTAGGACCCAAACGCACAGAGCAGGTAGGACCAACTCGACCTTATTTGAGAGTGTGTATTGTATTTCTGTCATTTCCTGTACGTCAGTATTTTGAATGAAACGTTTGCTCCTCCAATCAGGTGGAAAAGCTGAAGATGGAGGTGGGGAAGAGAGCCAATCAGAGTAAGACTAAAGAGAGAGCTGGAGACGCTAAGAGGATACAGGACCTAGAACGACAGGTGAGTCAGTTGAGAAATATTTCCTGTGCATGTGTGCGCGCATGTATCCCTGAATAGCGGCATACCTCTCCTTTCTCTCATGACTCATGCCATATTTCTGTTCCCTCTCGCCCAGGTGAAGGAGATGGAGAAGATTCTCAGACAGAGGAACCCGAACTCCCTCCCAGCGCTCATCTACGCTGCAGCCAACGCACCTGCGCTGGATGAGGATGGAGGGGCCAAGAGCTCCCCGCCCACTCAGACCAGGGCCCTATTGGAGCGGCGCATCCAGAGGCTGGAGGCGGAACTAGAGAACCGTGACGACGAGGCCAAACGCAGCCTCCGAGCCATGGAACAGCAGTACCAGCGGATTAAGGTCTGTTCATACTCTCAGCTGAGTGGCACTGTTATGTACTCATACAACCCTGTGTTACCATTCCCTGTCACTAGGCCTCAGTCCTGTACCAATTAGCACTCTACACGTACTTACAGCGACTTACTCCGACGTACATGGCCTTGCTGTAAACACAACCGCTTCAAACTGGGTCTTAGAACTACCTGAAGATGTTCATCCTCAACACAAAACACTCTGAATGTCCTCTCTCACACAAAGGAAAGATAAGAACAGGGTGATGAGTCCTCGCTGTTCCCCCAGTTCTCTTCATGTCTATTTGGAGAGAGGTCAGAGGGCAAGTTCCAACAGCCTTGTACAACACAACACTTGAATTGACAGTTCTGTCCGACACTCGCGGTGGAGACGTTGAGGATGTCAGTGATTCCTCCTCTGTATAATATTTGTTATCCTTTCCAAATGTGTGATGTCATTAGTCTTAATGTAAGGTTTCATTAGACCAACACTGCAACGGGGGGAAAAGCTTTTTCTCAGGAAATGTGTTGTGAGATCAATAAATTGTATCTATGGAAATAAATCCCCTAAATATAAAAGTAGACTAATTTACAGTGTGTGTGTCTGTAGCTCCAGTATGAGCAGCAGATCAGTGATCTGGAGCAGCGGTTAACCCAGAAACACCAGGTCCAGGCCGGGTCTCCTGGGGTATGGCAGGCCCAGGTCCGCTCCCTGCAGCAGGAACTGGAGCTCCTGAAGGAGAACCATCAGAGTAGAGAGAGAACCCTACAGGCTGAGGTCCACTCCCTACAGGAGCAGCTCACACAACAGGCACAGGTAGGCCTACCTCTCTCTTGTCTACCTGCCTTCTTGTCTACTTAGCCCACCTAAGAGGAAATTAGTCTTAATAATTCATCCTGGATAATTGTTTTAAATGTATGTAATGTTATCTGGAGCATGTGTATTTTATTTAAATCAATGAATCAGTCTACCACCGAGCCAGAGAGAGCCCCCCAACGCAGCCCGTCCCGACACCAGCGCCAAGCAGAGACGGCCCTGGGGGTCCGGATAGAGAGACTCAACCAGGAGCTGTCAGCCAAGACCCGCAGCGTCCAGGAGCTGAGCCGCACCGTGGAGAGACTCCAGAGGGAGAGGAAGACCATGCTGTGTGGCCCTGGCCCCAGATCGGATGGCCGTGTTGGGCCTGGGGAGGCCAGACGGCAGGCGGCCGGATCCAAAGGACCCATGGTGGTGGTGGCTACCCCAGGGGAGAGGGGAGGCACGGTGGGAGAGACCGCAACCTTCCCTCCCACTCAGGATGAGAAGGACTACCAGCCCACAGCGTTCTCTGGGAGCCACATCTCAGAGGTGCTGCAGGAGAGCGAGGGGTTAAGGCTGCGTCTGGAGCAGCTGGAGCTGCAGAGTGACAAGGAGAGGGTGGTACTGCAGGCTGCAGCCGCACAGGCCCAGGCCGAGCTGCGCAGGTATGTAGACACACACACACTCATTTTGAATCCTTTATTTAGACCCACAATAAGACCTTTCAGTACAAAGGACTCCAGTGGTTCAGTGGTTGTACAGGTGCCTGACTCATTGGTAGAATGTTGTTCATTGATGGAGCTTCTATAAGGCTTTTCACAATTGTGTACGAACACAGTTTCCTCCATACAGACATACTGGAATATTCCTGCGCAGTTTACAGCCATGTGCTCATCGTTGAGCTTATAATATGAAGAAATAAAACGTTATCAACATTTTAAGCTAAATGGTCTGGTCTGTTTCAGCCTCATTGCTTTTTAAATTGCATGTGCAGCGGTTGTATTTATTTGGGCTCTATCGTCCCAGAGTCTGTTTTGAAGACATTTTTTAGGGAGGATGGGACGCCCTTAATTTCAAGCCCTGGAGGGAATTATTTTATAAAGGCATAGAAAGAATTTGGTTGTAATTGTAATGTTGCAATATTTTATAAACTACCAAGAGTGGCCAATCTTCCTCCAGGGGAGTCTTAAAGGGGCAGTGTTGTATTTTGAGACAGGCTTTAACATGCAAGGAAGCCAATAGGTAGAGTGTAGCTTACATTTCTGTCTGATACTCTATGGTAAAGAAGATAGTCATGCATTTTGTTTTGTGAAGTAAAATGGTGTTACAGAGAAGAATTGGGGGGACAAGTGGCCTAAGCGTTTGGACAAAGCGAATGTCAAGCCCTGCACCTAATGAGCTGTTTTTCTCTGGCAGCCCTGCTGAAAACTGCAGCCCACACTAATGCACTTTTCCGAGACCACCAAAAATAAACTCCCAAAAATGGCTCTCTGTGGCTCTCTATAGCTGAAGCCTAAATATATAATTGCAATGCACTCAGAGATGTCAACATGATTCACAATCCCAAATAGACCCAAAATCCCTACACCCTACACATTTGATACATGCTTTTGATGCCGTGCCATTCATCCATCCATTACATTGAAATAGTCCTCCGATTTTAAAGTCACACCAGCCTCCACTGGTATGTAATATGCTACAGTGTATGGTGGTGTTCACTACCTCCGGGGTCCAGGATCCTCATTTATAAACGTTGCATTCATTTTGCACTAAATATTTGCGTAAGCCATTTCTGAAAAGAATGCGTACGTATACAGATATTGCTTCCCAATATAAATCCTAAAACTGAACGCGTCGTGAACAAGCATTATAACTCCGCCTGGAAAACGCCAATCATTCACCTATTATGGTGACAACACCCTTATTGTCCCAGTTCATTTGGAACTGTTGGAATTAGCCCAAAGCTGTTTCTAATAGATCTAATTTTTCTTTTTTTTTATGAATGAGTGTCATCGCTTATTTGCATAAAATACTACTTGCCTCCTTGCAATGCATTACTTCAACCACTATAAATTGTGTGTACGCATGGTCTAAAGTTTACGAGGAAGCACATTCTCACGTCAACTTTTTAATTTTGTAAATGCCAGCTTTTGTCTGAATGCATGTTATGTGGGGTTTTTGTACGTACGTATTGTTGTAAATAAGGCCTCGGGTGTGCTGACCACCAGAGGATTAGGGTTAGATGATATATGATGGTGTATCATGTTTCTATCTATCCTGCAGGGTCCAGCGCCCTATACTACATACCTGGTTTGAGGAGTTAGTGAGGTGACTTTGGTGAACTCGTGAGTTCAACTCAGGATAACCTGTACAATGAAAGCGGGCTCCCCTTTTAGCCAGGTACATTTCTAACGAACCTGCTCCAAGGCAGGCTAACTCATGGCTGACTCCATTTATCCTGAATGAAGTGTCTGAGCCACGAGTTGAAGATCAATTAATTCAGATTCCCAACCTCTCGCAAAGATTACGTCATCCCCTTCCTTTGTGGAAGACGACTTGATTTAAAAAAAATATTTAAGCAATGTTTTTTGTTTAAAATGCTTCACATTACACATTTAGTAATGACAGAATGGATTTGAATGCAACACAGACAGTGTCCCTGGCCATCTGGTGTTGGCAGCACCTTGTAACAACATCTGTATGCGTCAGACAGGACACACTGATCTACATACTAATCACAGGTCATCTCATTGAAAGAGGGTAATTGTTTCCGCGGGTCGCAAAATGAGCATTACACAAGCTGGATTAAATGTAAAAGGCTTTGAAAATAAAAAGCTTGCTATTCGCTCTGTTGACATTTTAGAGAGATGCTTGTTTTTGTGAGAAATCTGAGAACAGGATTTTCAAATGTAACATGAAAAGTCTATATTAAAACATGTCTCAATCTATATCCATCTTATATCCATCTTGTTTGATGTCCTATGGATTTGAGAAAAAAGATGAGTTGAACAGGAAAGTGTGTTACTGTTTGTAGGTCGTAGTGAATGCCAGTTGTCTCATGCTGTATTGTGTTATATAAGGAAGGGCAGCAGAGGTTTAGTAGCAGCTTGGCCTGGCTGTTTCATGACATCACCATATGAATTATAATCAGCGTCACTAAAATACACAGTCGACAAAGCCATTATTGACATCGAAACGTGAACCTAAACTGATCATTTGGGTGGTTTTGTGTTGTTTTGGCTGCCTGTTTTTGTGTACTTTTGGGTTGTTTTGGCTGCCTGTTTTTGTGTACTTTTGGGTTGTTTTGGGTACCAGTTTGTGGTAATTAGTAGCACCATTCCAAAAGCCTGTTTTACACCATATCCTGATGAATTTTGTTTCATTTTGATCTCTGCATAAATCAAATGTGGCACTGACTCGCCCATGGATTGATGTTTCAGCATTGTCACAATGAAGAGTTCAGCGTTTGGCTAGCCACGTGCGATATGCACACAGTTACAAGCCTGCTAGAGTTGGTGGCAGGCGGACGAGCAATATCCGTCATACGGATGAAGCCTGAGCTGGAATGTGAAGCTAGCTGAAGCTGGCTAGTTTTAGAAAACCCTGAGTAAATCTAGCGAACATCGTAGTCACCCCTCTGGAGCGCTGGGTTAGAGGATGCTAGATGATTCATGGTGGTGTATCTACCTGTCCTGCAGGGTACAGCAGCATTCAGCAGAGCAGGTGTCCTCTCTCAGGGCTGACCATCAGAGGGAGCTGGAGCACCTGCTTACCGGCCATGCCCTCGCCCACTCCTCCTCTAAAGTGGCCGAACTGACCAATCAGGTGACCGCGCAGGAGGTAAAGGCTCACAATGGACCAATCACATGTCAACTGAAAGTTATTGGTGGTGTTCCAGGTATAACGTATCAACTGGATAAATGGGGTTGTTTTTATGAACCTTCAGATCATGGTGCAGCATTTGCGTGACCAGGTGAAGGAACTGCAGGGGACCAAGGATGCTCTGGCTGTGTCCAAGCTGAGGGAGGACACCCTACAGAACCAGGTACTCAACTTCATCAACACACTAGTGTTGCAAGGAAACAACACAAGGTGACTATTTCCTGGGGAAAGCACAACATTAATGCTTGTTTCATCTCTTTAGCTGACAAGGCTGTTGGAGGAGCTGAAGCAGGCCAAGGAGTGCCACAGCCCAGAGCTCCGACACTTCACTAGCCTGGAGAGAAAGATCCACAGCATGGAGCTACGACACACTCAGAGGGAGAAAGAGCTCCAGCAGGTGAACACACACACACACAGAGGAAGAAAGAGCTGCTGCAGGTAAATCCACTCACTGAATAACACACTGACCAAACACTGAACATTAACACACATGCCCACGGTGCCATCCTGCAGGTGATAGGTCAGACTCGGCTGGTGGTGGAGGCTGAGCAGCAGTCTGATGTGGAGCGTTGGAGGAGACTGGCTCAGGGGAAGACCCGGGAGCTGGAGGTCTTCCGTCTGGAACTGGACTCTATCCTGGACATCTTGAGAGAACTTCAGAGACAGGGAGTGGTCATCCCTGCTCCGGACCGGGCTTCTGCTGTACCCTTCAGCTGGAGGACCTGAACCATGGGACATAGGCTCTTTCTAATTACTTACAAATCTGTCCTCACTTTGTCTGAACTGAAAGAATTGACCAGGCGAAAGCCAGCCTAATGATGAGCTTCCACTATTTAAGTATTTTTTTGTTCAGTGTAGATAAAGGGGAGGAGAGGGCGGATTTGTAAGGAATTGAGAGCCAACTCACACACCCTTTAGGAGAACCCATCATTGTGCTGAACAATCAGGTTATTTCTTTTTGTAGATTTGTTTTTTATACTTGATCATTTGGAATTTATTTTAAGTTATTCAATGCGTGTTAGAAAAATAAAGGACCTTTTGTATAATTTTTTCCTATGTGTGTGTGTGAATTTGTAACAAGTAAGGCACAAAGATGAAACATCTCAAAGGTGACTAACAAATTATTCAAATTCACACTTTGAAATTGCTCTATTGTTATCCCCAAGATGATTGTTATTGGTGCCTCCAGTTGTGGGTTGTTGCTAAACATTAGCATATCATCAAAGCTCCTTAACATGTATTACCATAACATCTGACAAGAAAAAAGTGGCTGTAGTTATTCATGGCAGCGAAGCATTTTGTTAACTCCCTGAAGTTTGCCATTGGCTAAACACTATTTTGCTCAATGTATTTTACTGAACGCTTTTCAAAAGTTAAAAACAAATCGCTGGAGGATGTCTTCAAATCCTGTAAAAACA
Organism: Salvelinus fontinalis; assembly: GCF_029448725.1. NCBI lineage: Eukaryota > Metazoa > Chordata > Actinopteri > Salmoniformes > Salmonidae > Salvelinus > Salvelinus fontinalis. The sequence goes on from NC_074702.1 coordinate 16,135,640, forward strand.
AACGTGAAACAATTCACCACCTGTTTTTATCTTCAGAATTAGAACTTTGCTCTATTTCATGGTACCAAGGTACTTTGAAATGGTTATATAATGAACACAATTAGCTGGCCTTTAAATAAACTCAGCAGAAAAAGAAACGTCCTCTCACTGTCAAATGCGTTTATTTTCAGAAAACTTAACGTAAATATTTGTATGATAATAAGATTCAACAACTGAGACAAAGTGAAGAAGTTCCACAGAAATGTGACTAACAGAAACAGAATAATGTGTCCCAGAACAAAGGGGGGGTCAAAATCAAAAGTAATAGTCAGTATCTGGTCTGGCCACCAGCTGCATTAAGTACTGCAGTGCATCTCCTCATGGACTGCACCAGATTTGCCAGTTCTTGCTGTGAGATGTTACCCCACTCTTCCACCAAGGCACCTGCAAGTTCCCGTACATTTCTGAGGGGGATTAGCCCTAGCCCTCACCCTCCAATCCAACCGTTCCCAGAGGTGCTCAATGAGGTTGAGATCCGGGCTCTTCACTGGCCATGGCAGAACACTGACATTCCGGTCTTGCAGGAAATCACGCACAGAATAAGACGTATGGTTGATGGCATTGTCATGCTGGAGGGTAATGTCAGGATGAGCCTGCAGGAAGGGTACCACATGAGGGAGGAGGATGTCTTCCCTGTAACTCACAGCGTTGAGATTGCCTGCAATGACAACAAGCTCAGTCCGATGATGCTGTGACACACCGCCCCAGACCATGACGGACCTTCCACCTCCAAATCAATTCCGCTCCAGAGTACAGGCTTCGGTGTAACGCTCATTCCTTCTACGATAAACGCGAATATGACCATCACCCTTGATGAGACAAAACCGAGACTAGTCAGTGAAGAGCCCTTTTTTCCAGTCCTGTCTGGTCCAGAGACGATGGGTTTGTGCCCATAGGTGACGTTGTTGCCGGTGATGTCTGGTGAGGACCTGCCTCACAACAGGCCTACATTCCCTCAGTCCAGCCTCTCTCAGCCTATTGCGGACAGTCTGAGCACTGATGGAGGATTGTGCATTCCTGGTGTAACTCGGGCAGTTGTTGTTGCCATCCTGTACCTGACCCGCAGGTGTGATGTTTGGATGTACCGATCCTGTGCAGGTATTGTTACATGTGGTCTGCCACTGTGAGGACGATCAGCTGTCCATCCTGTCTCCCTGTAGCGCTGTCTTAGGCGTCTCACGGACATTGCAATTTATTGCCCTAGCCATATCTGCAGTCCTCATGCCTACTTGCAGCATGCCTAAGGCAGGGACCCTGGGCATCTTCCTTTTGGTGTTTTTCAGAGTCAGTAGAAAGGCCTCTTTAGTGTCCTACGTTTTCATAACTGTGACCTTAATTGCCTACCGTCTGTAAGCTGTTAGTGTCTTAACGACCGTTCCACAGGTGCATGTTCATTAATTGTTTATGGTTTATTGAACAAGCATGGGAAACCCTTTGCAATGAATATCTATTAAGTTATTTGGATTTTTACGAATTATCTTTGCTGAGTTTAGTTTTATGTAGTCACAACCTTCTATAGACTTGGCAGACGAGGCTGATATGACATGTAGGTAAAGCATTGACAGGAGCAAAGCATGGTATATAAAAAGTTATGTCTATGACAGTTTATAGTGAGGAACAGGTGTGCTACGATTAGTACTGAACAAGGACAACATTCAGACGGCTGTTGAATTGAAAACCCAAGAGAAGAGTCTTGCCTTTCTGGTGCATTTTGGTTGTTGTATCAAATTCTCCTTGCCTCTTCTGTTGTCTCCATCCCCTTAACTGATTCCTGCAAGGCCTCCACCACTATACGGGGGGACCGAGTGGCGCAGCGGTCTAAGGCACTGCTAGAGGCGTCTCTACAGTTCCGGGTTCAGGCTGTCATCGGGGGTCCCATAGGGCGGCGCACAATTGGCCCACCGTCGTCCGGGTTAGGGGAGGATTTGGCCGGGGTAGGCTGTCATTGTAAATTATATTTTATTCTTAACTCACTTCCTAGTTAAATAAAGGTTAAATACAAAAAACATTCTAATCAACTTGATGAAGCTGGACTTCCAGTTTAGCGTTGAGATGTGGCGTCACAAGTTCTGGCTCTGCGTAGGCAACCTTGTTGACATAAAGATTCGAAAAGTAGGGCATATCATATATGTATATTTAACTCTGTATTGTTAATTAACATTGAATGTTTATATATTTTGACTGTACAGTATTTTAGCTAGAACCAAATCTGAACAGAATGAAAATGTCAGGAGGTACAGTTACTGTAGGAGGATCCATAATAATCCAGAATGTCCTCACAATGGAGGTGGTGTGAGAAGCTGGAACCACAGCCTAATTAGGAGAGCTTGCACTGTACATGACTGGCACAACACAGAATGTTAGATTAGGATTTATTTGAACCTCCATGAATTCGGTTGACACAACTCTCTATATAAGGCTGGTGAGTCCTGTGATGTCCCCATAATTATCTATAATGTCCTAACGGAGGTGGGTGTGAGAAGTAAGCAGGACCATAGTCTATTATGTGATGGGCAGGACAGTCCATCTTCTGAAGGGCGCTACGTGGCCAATGACACTCCCCCTCTAGGATGATTGGTGGTTCCCCCAGTCAATCGTGTGATGGACCCCATGGGAATGACACTCCCCCTCTAGGATGATTGGTGGTTCCCCAGGAAGTAGAGGGTACCTTAGTCCATCATGTGATGTGCGCTGTGGGGCCGATGACACTCCCCCTCCATGATGATTGGTGGCTCCCCCAGCAGCAGATCGTCCGCCCCCAGGGCGGAGCTGTGCTCGGAGTCCACAACGTTAGGGATGTTGAAGTGGGACAGGGACATTGCCTCTCTGTGGTCAGTCCGGTTCCCCCCCAACATGGCAGCCCCTTGCAGGGCACGGCTGACACCTACTTCCATCCCCACCACCACCCCCTCCTCTGGGCTGCCTGACCTGCCTGACCTGCCTCGCCCCGGCCCCTGGACCAGCCCTCCACTGGGTGCTCCCACAGCTCCTGCTCCAGCTCTAGGCCTGGACCCCCCCTGGGCCTGTTCCTCATTGATGTAGCAGTGGAAGAGGGAGCGGCTGAGAGAGGAGTCCAGTTGGAGGCAGGGCCGGTTGTCAGGGTCTGCAGGGGGGCGGAGGTCCTCCACACAGCTGGTCAGACGAACACGCTTCTTGCAGGGCTCAGCTCCTCTAGATGGGGGACAGTTGAGGACCAGGAGTGTATTAGAAAAGAAATAGGTGTGACTACCTCACAATTAAAAGTGAAAAATATAAGTTGCCTTAATCAGAATCATGGAGGATAGGGAGAGGGAAGAAAGATACATGGATGTTAGGTAAGAGAGGACAGGGAGAGGGAAGAAAGACATGGATGTTAGGTAAGAGAGGACAGGGAGAGTGAAGAAAGACATGGATGTTAGGTAAGAGAGGACAGGGAGAGTGAAGAAAGACATGGATGTTAGGTAAGAGAGGACAGGGAGAGTGAAGAAAGACATGGATGTTAGGTAAGAGAGGACAGGGAGAGTGAAGAAAGACATGGATGTTAGGTAAGAGAGGGAAGAAAGACATGGATGTTAGGTAAGAGAGGACAGGGAGAGTGAAGAAAGACATGGATGTTAGGTAAGAGAGGACAGGGAGAGGGAAGAAAGACATGGATGTTAGGTAAGAGAGGACAGGGAGAGTGAAGAAAGACATGGATGTTAGGTAAGAGAGGACAGGGAGAGTGAAGAAAGACATGGATGTTAGGTAAGAGAGGACAGGGAGAGGGAAGAAAGACATGGATGTTAGGTAAGAGAGAACCGGGAGAGGGAAGAAAGACATGGATGTTAGGTAAGAGAGGGAAGAAAGACATGGATGTTAGGTAAGAGAGGGAAGAAAGACATGGATGTTAGGTAAGAGAGAACCGGGAGAGGGAAGAAAGACATGGATGTTAGGTAAGAGAGGACAGTGAGAGGGAAGAAAGACATGGATGTTAGGTAAGAGAGGACAGGGAGAGTGAAGAAAGACATGGATGTTAGGTAAGAGAGGGAAGAAAGACATGGATGTTAGGTAAGAGAGGACAGGGAGAGTGAAGAAAGACATGGATGTTAGGTAAGAGAGAACCGGGAGAGGGAAGAAAGACATGGATGTTAGGTAAGAGAGGACAGGGAGAGTGAAGAAAGACATGGATGTTAGGTAAGAGTGGGAAGAAAGACATGGATGTTAGGTAAGAGAGGACAGGGAGAGTGAAGAAAGACATGGATGTTAGGTAAGAGAGAACCGGGAGAGGGAAGAAAGACATGGATGTTAGGTAAGAGAGAACCGGGAGAGGGAAGAAAGACATGGATGTTAGGTAAGAGAGGGAAGAAAGACATGGATGTTAGGTAAGAGAGGACAGGGAGAGGGAAGAAAGACATGAATGTTAGGTAAGAGAGGACAGGGAGAGTGAAGAAAGACATGGATGTTAGGTAAGAGAGGACAGGGATAGGGAAGAAAGACATGGATGTTAGGTAAGAGAGAACCGGGAGAGGGAAGAAAGACATGGATGTTAGGTAAGAGAGGGAAGAAAGACATGGATGTTAGGTAAGAGAGGACTGTGAGAGGAAGAAAGAGACATTGATGTTAGGTAAGAGAGAACCGGGAGAGGAAGAAAGACATGGATGTTAGGTAAGAGAGGACAGGGAGAGGGAAGAAAAACATGGATGTTAGGTAAGAGAGAACCGGGAGAGGAAGAAAGACATGGATGTTAGGTAAGAGAGGACCGGGAGAGGAAGAAAGAGTCATTGATGTTAGGTAAGAGAGGACAGGGAGAGGGAAGAAAGACATGGATGTTAGGTAAGAGAGGACTGTGAGAGGAAGAAAGAGACATTGATGTTAGGTAAGAGAGGACAGGGAGAGGGAAGAAAGACATGGATGTTAGGTAAGAGAGGACAGGGAGAGGGAAGAAAGACATGGATGTTAGGTAAGAGAGGGAAGAAAGACATGGATGTTAGGTAAGAGAGGACAGGGAGAGGGAAGAAAGACATGGATGTTAGGTAAGAGAGGACTGTGAGAGGAAGAAAGAGACATTGATGTTAGGTAAGAGAGAACCGGGAGAGGAAGAAAGACATGGATGTTAGGTAAGAGAGGACAGGGAGAGGGAAGAAAGACATGGATGTTAGGTAAGAGAGGGAAGAAAGACATGGATGTTAGGTAAGAGAGGACAGGGAGAGGGAAGAAAGAGACATGGATGGTAGGTAAAAGAGGGTATCATGTATTCCCTTTTGGGGCATATGACTCTTTATTCATGCTCAAACAAACAAGTCTGGATTGAATAATCAATGCATGTTTGGAAAGAGCTGTGTGTTCCGTGTCCGTGCGCTAATTCTGTGTATGTTGGCGCTCCTGTGTCTATTGGCTCAACACCATATGTCTATCCTCTTAGCGGGTGTCTTTATTTTTTGGCTTTAGCTCAGCTCAGTATATAGCTGCATTGAAGCAGGCAGAGAGAGAGAGAGGAAAAGAGAGGGAGGAAGAGAGAAAGCTGAGTAAATGGATGTCATGGCGTTGGACTAGAGCAGTGGAGCGCTGTGATCAGCAAACCTGGGAGGTTAACAGGCTTAGCCCTGGTGGGGCCCCTTGAGGCCCCCTGACCTCCATTACTGAACAAAGCAAGACAATTAGCTCCTCTACTCAGCAGCCAGCACTCATCAGCTCTCACATTCACTTAGGGCCTAATAGGCTGTGTTTAGACAGGCAGCCCAATTCAATTTTTTTGACCCAGTTAATGGCTTTTTGACCAATCATTTCAGATCATTTCACATCAGATCCTATTCAGGGCTGATCTAAATGATAAAACTACTAATTACTGAAAATAAGATCAGAATTGGGATGCCTGTCTAAACGTAGCCATAAAGAAGAGAAGCCTGATGTGACCTCAACACACCCATGCACACGCATACAACCATGCATGCGCACGCACACGCACACACTGGGCTACAATTGGAAATACAAGATTCAGGGAGGCTGATGGGTATCATTTACTCTTTCATTTGTTGTTATATTCACACACACAGAGACAGATTTCCAGCCTTAACTAGTTGGTCACATTAAATGCATTAACTGCCATCCTGCTTGCTGTGCTGTGGTCCTGCAATAGATAGAGCCTGGGACGTATCAAGGTAGAGCAGCATGCAGATCAGTCACTGATCCCTGCAGGCTGTTTGTTTTCATCAGCAAGCCAGTGAGGTTTGTCTGGAAGGCAGTGAGATCTGTCTGGAAGGCAGTGAGGTCTGTCTGGAAGGCAGTGAGGTTTGTCTGGAAGGCAGTGGGATCTGTCTGGAAGGCAGTGAGGTCTGTCTGGAAGGCAGTGAGGTTTGTCTGGAAGGCAGTGAGATCTGTCTGGAAGGCAATGAGGTCTGTCTGGAAGGCAGTGAGGTTTGTCTGGAAGGCAGTGAGGTCTGTCTGGAAGGCAGTGAGGTCTGTCTGGAAGGCAGTGAGGTTTGTCTGTAAGGGATCCCAGAGCTGAGCCTCAGCTGAGCCTGGCAGAGATCCACTCCAGAGGAACAGATACATACAGACTCAGGGGCTCAGCTCTCTGGCAGCTAATGAGAGAGCCGTGGCAGCTGCCACACACACAGGGATAAGGGTGGTTCAGAGAACAGCATAAAATGTTCACAGGGGAAAACTGAGCTTAAAGAAAGAATCAGCTTAGAGAGAGTTGAGAAAAGGGAGAGTGGTAGAGAGAGAAGGGATGAAGCTCCAATAGAAATAGAACTCAGACACCGCATGCAAACAGACTGCATCATCACATTGCCGTACGTGTTGTAATCTATGCATGGCATCACCACAATCAGAATCACACAACATGGAAGTGTTATTAATGATCTTTCAGCCACATGCCAGGTGTGTGTAACAACAGGCTACATCCCACAACTGTATTAGAAATAAAATCACCAATAGCGATATAATACATAAAACATGATAGGTAACACTTTATTTGACACCCAGCATCATAACAGGTTATGACACGGTCATAACCATGTCATAATATGTAATAACAGCTGACATAACTTGTCATAACTTGGTATAATATGATCATAACACTGTCATGATAAAATATATATAAACCTGTTGTGACGTATATTATGTTGTTTTATGACTGGTTATGATACCCACATAAAAGTGTCGAAACCCACAAAACCTACCACAGTAGTTATTTTATGACTGGTTATGATACCCACATAAAAGTGTCAAAACCCACAAAACCTACCACAGTAGTTATTTTATGACTGGTTATGATACCCACATAAAAGTGTCAAAACCCACAAAACCTACCACAGTAGTTATTTTATGACTGGTTATGATACCCACATAAAAGTGTCAAAACCCACAAAACCTACCACAGTAGTTATTTTATGGCTGGTTATGATACCCACATAAAAGTGTCAAAACCCACAAAACCTACCACAGTAGTTATTTTATGACTGGTTATGACACCTACACAAGAGTGTCAAAACCCACAAAACCTACCACAGTAATTATTTTAGGACTGGTTATGACACCTACACAAGAGTGTCAAAACCCACAAAACCTACCACAGTAGTTATTTTATGACTGGATATGACACCTAAACAAGAGTGGTGGCTATTTGAAGAATCTCAAATATAAAATATATTTGGGTTTAACACTTTTTTGGTTACTACATGATTCCATATGTGTTATTTCATAGTTTTGATGTCTGAACAATTATTCTACAATGTAGAAAATTGTAAAAAAATAAAATAAAATAAAAAACTCTTGAATGAGTAGGTGTGTCCAAACTTTTGACTGGTAATGTATATATATTTATTTATTAACGTTGTTAAATTATTATTGTAATTGCACACACATTGATGTCAGACATGCACCTACCCCAGTGCTCTGTTGTTTACAGGGATGAATGCAGGAGCAGATTTCAGGAGCAGGACAACACACCCTCTTTTTGACTGATGACTGATATAAGGGCATGTAAGTGATAGTCTTATCTGGCTTATATGATTATGATGGTCATAATGCTTCTTGACTTTGTCATAAAGTGTATTGTCTTAGTCCATGTAAAGTGACACAGGATGGTCATAATGCTTCATGACAGTGTCATAAAGTGTATTGTCTACAAATTAAATAAAATATGATGAAAAAAACCATGACTGTAAAGAATTCATTACAACAACAACAAAGGATATAAGAGACAAACTTTCAAATGAAAGGAAACTTTTTGTCAGGAAAAAAAAACAATTCGAATAAATGTAGGTTTTCACACTCTTATGTAGGTGTCATAACCAGCCATAACAAAAACAATATTTGTCATAACAGGTGTAAATATATGGGTCATGACAGTGTTGTGACAATATTATGACAGGTTATGACAAGTTATGTCAGCTCTTATGACATCATGACATGGTTATGACCGTGTAATAACACTGGGTGTTAAGTGAAGCGTTACCACATAATTGCATAAATGTATAAACATCATAAACTTTGATCTTGTACTTTTTCAAGTAAATGTATTGACCTGTCGAAAATGTCTTGATGCTATCCCATAAACACATAGTTGAAAGCTCTAGTTCGAAAGATGAGCTGCAGCGGTGCGGCTCGCCTACCATTGAAATGACTGGACTTCCACCGGAACGCATACAGATTACCGCAGTTTGTTTGCACGAGGCTAGAGAGAGAGATGAGCGGAGTGGGAGAGAAACAGGGCATTGAGGGAGGGGGAAGAGAGGGGGGGACCACCAAGGGAGAGATCTCTGACTGAAAAGGAGAAAGTAAGAAGGATCAAAGCAGAGCGTATAGTAAGAAAAAAAGAGGGAGCTGACAGAGAGAGCGCGCGCGAGAGAGAGAGAGCAAGCACGGTGTGCAAATGAGACATATGCTACAACCATGGATAAAATGGAAGAGGGCTGCTGATAATTAGAATCCTTTACTAAGATGGCATCAAACATCAGAGTGCACTGAGACTGGGAGGGAGAATTGTCTCATTTACAGAGAGGAAAACCAAGAGACACTCTGAACCAGGCGCTCTCTGTGGTGCTGAAGCAGAACTAACCACAGCCTGTGTAAGGCTCTGCCACTAACACGCCTGGTGCTGTCCACGGTGCTGAAAAGAAAGTACCGCAAAACTTGGAATATGAACAGCCACACTGCCAATGTTATTTACCTGGTGTGATAAATAATTGGGCATGCTAAGAAACTGTCCGTGCTGCTGAACCACCATGGTGCTATCCATGGTCCTAAAAGCACCATGAAATGTGGAACATGGATCAGTCACACTGTCTGCCATTTACCTACTGTGGAAAATAATTGCGCAACATGTTAAGAGGCACTGGAAGTTGGTGGATTGCTAAGTAATTCACTTGATTGACATGTGATGGCTGGTTGATAAGGAGACTCACTCGGGATGTGGAGCTCCTGTCTTGGTGAGAAGCGTCAGGACAAAGAACATGAAGATGACAAAGACAGCCAGGCCCACCCAGAAGCCTATCACGATGGAGTCTGCAACACAACAAGACTTGATTGACAGGTCAAATACATGTTTTAGTTCCAATGTATAGTAGGTCATTATATGTCATTATATCTACAGCATGACAAAAACAACAGTATTTTAAGCACAATGAGATGGAGAAGAGGGGGAGAGAGAGAGAGGGACCACATATGAAAATATATTATGTCTAGACTGGGTTGACATTGATTGGTGCATGTTATTCTAGAGGAAAAATAAATGTATTGATTGTGTATGTGTCTAATGTTAAAAGGCGGACACACATACAGGCCTAAACAAGGAACTCCCTTACTCCGACACTCAGCATTGACATGCTTATATTTCTCTGCAGGGTTTACACTCTAAGTCGTCCCCCCCCTCCTCTCTCTCTCTAGCTCTCATAAACCACACACACCCTCTACCTATTTGTCATTATGAAGAATATCTGCTATACTTAACTTTAACTTCAAGCCACAAATATGAATGTGATGCAATGAGCCATGGCAATTCTCACGTATAAATACATACACACATGATTTAATCACAGTTCACTTCTACAATAAAGTCATGCATGCGTAACGCAGAGAAGATGGGTGAAAGGGATGGAGGGGCAGCACGGGACTGTAAACTGAGATCCTGTACTTACATCGGTGCGCTTTGAGTCCCTCGAACGAAACAGGCTCATCATCGTCGTAATACTCATATGTCCACTTGTAGTCCGGGTCTGGAGCGTTTCCGCCTGATAGATTTGAGTGGTTAAACTCAGACATCTCCAAAAAGATCCAAGAGCGCAGGCGGACTAAAGAAAAACGAAAAAGGCGAACGTTAAGTGAGACAGTTTTATTCCCCAACACCAATAAAATAAAATAAATCTAGCGAAGTAGGCGAGAATTTCTGGAATTGACTCCGTTCAATAACACAGTTATTATATGAGGTATACTAAACTTCCCCACGCGCAGCTATGTGCTTACACGGCGCGCGCGCTCTCTCTCTCTGGATTCGGAACGAGGGTGCGCCTGTCGATTGACATCATCTTGTATTGCTTTCGGACTCGTGCGCTTGGCTTGGATGCGCAGAGCAATAATGAGTTGGAGGACGGTGAAATGGAGAGCGGTAGGTAGGATATGTGGCCTACACTTTTTTTGGAAAAAGGGGACTGCGATCTGGAGTGATCTTAAAATATTTATGCAAAGGCACGAGTGGCTTTAAATATGTTCTGGATCTGTGTTTTGGAATACTGTCAATAATCCATCATGTTCAAAGGTCAAACATATGCTATTTTATTGAAACGAAACCACAGAGTGAAATTAAAGCAGCAGAATCCAGACTATTATTCATCTAAGGTTCAGCAGTTAATTAATCAGTGGATGTTTGAAAGGGATGATTTCAGAAGAGACATTTAATTCATCACTATTTGTTCATCATTGTCTTATTTAGGGATGAAATATTCCCCAGGCGGTGAAGATGAACTGAATTGATGCACAATACACTATACTAGCAAGGGCTTTTGGAGATATTAAGCTGAATATTTTGAGCTGAAAATGGAACAATCACTTTAACATTGGTGTAGGCCTATCATTGTAGCGCATGTAAAGGATGCCAAAAAAAAGACAATTTGAAAAAGATCAATCTAGAAGAAAATATGTTTACACTATGTGAACTCACATTGCAGTTACAGTAAGATAGCAATTTTCATGCTGATTGCTGAACCATAATGGGCTTGGGCTGATCATTATAGTACACATTCTTAACCCTGGGGCAACTTGTCCATGCCTCTAATTGATCACCCAGAGGGTCAAGACTAAAGAGAAATCCCTATGTCTGAAATGATCAACAGCCTACATAAGCAACTTCTCAATGAAAGTAAGTGTCACGACTCCTACCGAGGGTGGCTCCTCTTCCTGTTCGGGCGGTGCTCGGCGGTTGTCGTCACCGGTCTACTAGCTGCCACAGATCCCTTTCCCCTTTTCTGTTGGTTTTGTCTTATTTGTTACACCTGTTCCTTGTTTACGTTTAGTGGGGCTATTTAAGCTGGTCGGCCCGCCTGCTCTTTGTGCGGGCTTATTCTTTTCACTGTGTTTGTGTGTGGTAGTGTATTTGGTTGTGTGTTTTGTTGGGTATCGTGTTTGTTGCGCCCGTGTGTGTTGGCGCGCACGATTTGTTCCCTGTGCCTATTAACACTACTCAGTTCCTTCTGCCTCCTGCGCCTGACTCCGCACCCACTTTGCTTAAGTGCGTCACAGTAAGGAGACATTTATCAAAGCAGCCACGTATAAAAAACACAGTTACTATTGGCAATATGAAAGATACAATTAATAAATGCTCTGATCCCCTTTTACAGTTTATATATGCCAGCAGATTATAGACTATATCTGTCTAACATGGCTATACTGGCTATTCTGTATGTGTGTAACTGTTATGTATTTTATGAATAAATGACTAAACGATGTATACATTTAACTAGAACTAGAACTAATTGAATTCTACCCTGTTTTTACTTTAGTGATTAATTATGTTAGTTCATGAGAAATAGGTTATGTAGCATGGACAAGGGGTAATTAAAAATGATAACCATTGTGGAAGAAAGGAATGTATGTGTGTGCTGAAAGAAAGCAAAGAGACTCGTTAACCTATGTTTGAACCGACCCAGCTATAACTCTGTGGAGATAAAATAAGACAGTGAGAGCGCCTCCAGGTTTTCCGTATCTGGGGGGACTGGAACTGTCAGCTAAGTGGTAATAAACTGTGGTGAGACTTCAGGAGATAATCCAAATATAGTGTGTAATGTATGTGCGTTAGCTGAAGAGAAGGGATAAAAATAACTGTTTTGTATATGCACAGGAGAGCTCTCGAGAATAAACGCTATTGATTAATTTGGTGGCTGGTCTTTGTCTATTTTATGCAAATAAGAACCTTACAAATTCTTAGAAAAGGACAGAGTGTTTGCTTTGTTATAATTAAATTGGTTAACGAAAACATAGGAATCAAATTCCTCTAACAGTAACCCTGTGTGATCTGCTGTGTGAATGGTAGGTCAGGTGTGCTGTTCTATTGAGTCATCCTTCCAGACCTGCAGGCCAGTGTTGAGCTCTTATTAACCAGAGCTCAGGGAACACAACACACACTCTGCTACAGCTAGTTGGACCACAGGACAACAGTACCATATAATTGTACAATGCACCAGGGATATGGATCTCGTAGGTACGCTCTGAGCTGAATATTTAATTCGATTCACAAAGAAATGGTGTATTATATAACTAGTTATAGACTACTCTGTTAACCATGCTAGTTAAATATGACCTTCAGGAGAACACATGTGGATCAGGGTTTTCAGGGACGTTCTGATACTCTGTCATGACCAATAGCACATAGAGAATGATTGCACTGTAGGCAGATTAGTAACCATTCTGACCTCTCCCTCTCGTTATACGATTTTGGGTTTTGTTGTATCTGATACAATCAGTGTTTGATTACTGATCCACAGGCATCATCAGCCCAGTCCACCTCTCATTGGACTTTTCAACTCCTATCCAGGAACACCCTGAACATGATGCATTGACAGTAATTGTCCAAATCACTGCCCGCCTGTGGATGGCTTCCAGCTTGGTGCAGATCTTTTCCACCATAATAACCAGAAAAAGGCCTTTTCAGCAGCACTTGCTAGGTGCTACAGCGCAGATCTTCTGTCCTTTCCTTTGATGCCCAGAGCGGAAAGCAGTCTCCATGTTGATTAGGTAGGGAAGCCATGCCAGCCGACTTCAACTGGGTAAACCCAGACACTCCATCCCTTCCCTCGCATCTTATCTGCCAGAATGTCATACTTTCCCTTCTTGTGCTGGTATGCTTCCACACACCTCTCTGAGGGCACTGTGAGTTCCACAGTCACCAGCTTTTTCTCCTTTACCGCCCATATGATGATGTCTGGACGGATAGTGGAGACAACCTTGTCAGGGAGGAAGATCAGCTTTCTGTCTAGGTCAGCACGCATCTACCACTTGCATCTCCCACATTCTGGCTTGTTCCAGGATGCCGTCTTCCTGGGTCTGGCTACTTCTGCTTCCCGTGGCCTGACTAAGTTGATGTGGTGGCCTTTGTTGGTGGGAGTCCTCTTTTTCCTCTGTTGATTCTCGAGGATCATGGCCAGTTCCCTTAAAACTTGGTAGTGCCTCCATCTGAATTTGCCTAGGGAGAGGGCAAGAGTGCACTGTTAAAATATTCTCCATGGTGCCAAGTTTGTTGCAAAGAGAGAGGTATGGGTTTTCAGCGAGGCCCCACCTGTGTAAGTTAGTGAGGGATGGGAGCATGTCATAGACAGATCTGAACAGATCCTCCACAGCTCACCCAAAGACACTCCAGGCTCCCTGGGCTCCCAACATCACTGCTTTGGCCCTTCTCTGATCCTCCATTTGCCTGACTTCCTGCTGCACCAGGTGCCTCCTTTCAGTGGTGTTGGCTTTGGCCCAGCATGTGGTCTTCGTTGTTTCAAGGCCCTGTCATTATTGGCAGATATTCCCCTCTTTTTGCCAGCAGCACAACACCCAGCATCCCACTGCTGGCTTGCCTCTGAAGCTCAGCAGGGTTGGTCTTGGCCGCTCCCTGGATGGAAGACCAGATGGTGGAGGAAGTGGTGTTGGAGGGCCAGTACGAGGCACTCTTTCCTCTTGTCTATTAAAATATCCCAATGTCTCAGGGCAGTGATTGTGGACATTGCCCTCTGTAGGGTGCCGTCTTTCGGATGGGACGTTAAACAGGTGTCCTAACTCACTAAAGATCCCATGGCACTTATTGTAAGAGAAGGGGTGTTAACCCCTGTGTCCTGGGTAAATTCCCTATCTGTCCCTCATACCATCATGGCCACCTAATCATCCCCAGCTTCCAATTGGCTCATTCATCCCCCCTCCCCTCCCCAGTAACTATTCCCCAGGTTGTTGTTGTAAATGAGAATGTGTGCTCAGTCAACATACCTGGTAAAATAAGGGTTCAAAAAAATATACTACAAAAATGTCACCGTGCTTCAACCTGTTTGACGGCTTTGGTGGCAGACCACTTTCTTTGTGTTCTGAATTCAATCATGGCACCTTGTATCTTCAGGTCTTTGGAGTCCCTGAGGATCATCACCAGCCTGGTCTTTACCACTTTGAATTCTACCAGTGATGAGATTGGTAGTTGTAGCTTTGCTATTCTACTGTACAGGCCCACACATGAGAAGCTGGGGGGCACACCAAGCCATCTGCGTAGGTCTCGGTTCGCAATTCTCTCTAGTGCCTGTTGTTGATGAGGTGACCTTGTACAGGGTTAGTGGCCAGGTTATTCGAGCGGCCAGGTTATTCGGGGGAGGACACTGCTGGTACATCCAGCACAGTGTACATGTGGATCTTCTGTCCATTAGGGTCTAGTCAAATAACTTTCCCAGGCACTTGACGGGGTTATTGACGAATTATGGATTTTTTTCTCTCGCTGAACCTGTCTGTCACCTTTCCTTGTCTTTCTGTCACCTTTCCTTATCACCATGCTTCTCGAATTGCAAGGTTTATTAATCAAAAGTAAAACATTACATTTAGTAAAATGTTTCAAGCATTCAGCATAGTTAAACATGATTACTGTCAGTTATTGTGAATCATTCTTTGCAACACATTACATTCAATAATGTCACGTTCCTGACCTGTGGGTGGGCAGTCTATGTTTTCTGTTTCTATGTTTGTTTAAGGGTTGCCTGGTATGGCTCTCAATTAGAGGCAGGTGTTTGGCGTTTCCTCTAATTGAGAGTCATATTAAGGTAGGTTGTTTCACAGTGTTTGTTGTGGGTGGTTGTCTCCTGTGTATGTCGTTGCGCCACATGGGACTGTTTCGGTTTTGTTTGTTCGTTTTATGTAGGCAGTTTCCGTGTTCATGCGTTCTTCGTGTTTCATGTGAGTTCGTAGTTCAGGTCTGTCTACATCGTTTATTTGTTTTGTAACTTCAAGTGTTCGTTCGTGTTTTCTGTTTTGTTTATTAAACATTGTCTAAGTATCACGCTGCGTCTTGGTTCAATCCATGCTCCTCCTCTTCGGATGAAAAAGCCTCTCTCCCTCTGCTCACAACTGCACTAAGCCAGAGGGGGAGTCGTGTCAAAGACCTAACTCAGTGGGAGGAGGCCTCAGGAGAACCTTTCTTGTCTCCTCTGATAAAAGCCACTTCTTTTGAAGATGAGGATGTGCACTGGGGCTAGGCTCCTGTTGTGTGGAATTCACACAGTGAGGGGATCGCAAATAGAAGACATGAAGCAGGGATCAAGCTCCACATCACTGGGGAGTGGTGGACGTGCACTTCAAAATGATGAATAATTCTGTGTTTAATATGTCCAAAGTGGATCAGACATCTCATTAAAGGAAGAAGCTCAATAAAACATGCATCTGGTCTAATGGATTCTCTCTAAAGATACTCTTCTCTTCTCCACTATGTCACATCAGCTGTACGTTGGAGTGGACGGATCTGGGGAGCACTAAGCTGAATGTTAAGGGGCCAGTATTGATTGATTGGCCAGTATTGATTGATTTTTCTCCATAAACTTCTCTCTAACCCAGAAAACAGATATAATTCACCATTGAAGTACCGGCCATACCATAAGCTATATTACATGTTCTTTGCTACTTGGTTTCCACACTGCAGCAGAGAGAATGAGCCTACAAGGTAGTCACCTGGAGCAGTGATAAAAACATTTTATATAAATTAGTCAAATTAAATAAAAAGGATGTGAAGCACATAAAACAAAAAAAGATAGGATATATAGGATACTGATAGGATATTGATAAGATATATAGGATATTGATAAGATATATAGGATAATGATAGGATATATAGGATATTGATAAGATATATAGGATACTGATAGGATATTGATAAAATATATAGGATATTTAAGATATATAGGATATGCAGGATACTGATAGGATATTGATGAAATTAATCAACACTCATTTGTATTTTCTTTCACCTATACAGTGATTGGAGGCTTGAAATGCCCAAGCCAGATCAAGCTATGCAGCAGCAGGTATTAGAGGTGGTGACAGTGAGTAATGTTAGTGGTGGTGGTGGCAGACGACAGATAGTGAGTGCCACTCCAGCGTTAAGCACCACTCTCAGTGTGTCAGGTACTGGTACTCTCCTCAGCTTTCAGTCAATCATAGAGCTGCTGCTAGACTGGATAGGGGCTTTCTCACCTGTCTGGAACAACATGCTATTTGCACTACATATGTCATATTAGTAAAACCAAATTCACTGAAATGCAGCTATAATGCCATGACAACAGATGTAGATATCAATGTGACCTCACCTCTCCACTATTTCCCTTGAAAGTACCCCATGTACAACTTAGAACATGCCCTCGCCCTGCAAAGCCACTTCCCCTCTAATGATGCTAACTAGTCAGTCCACTTATAATCAAACTCTAAAGAGAATTCCTAATGCCAAAGCTATTACACTCCCATTGACAGACTCGCTCTCTACACCCCCTCCTGAAGGTAGATACCGTAAAGCTCATTGAGAATCAGAGCCAGACAGTGTTTTTCATCTATGGTGACCTTTGATTTTCCATCTGCCAAGACATGCAATTTCATCGTATTGCCTAGTGGGTGGGGAACCTTTACTCCTATAGGGAAGGACTGGCCACCAACATGATGCCATTTACTAAGATAACACTGTGTGTGTGTGTGTGTGTAGACGGTAGATGGCAGGTGTGGGGGGGGGGGCGAAGAGACACAGACAGACACAGAGAGTGAAGCGAGAGAGACTGCAGGGTGTATTTTTCCTTGGATAATTACAGCTTTGCATATGTGTCTTTCAGTGTAAGTCTTTAAAATCCTATACTTCCTGGTGTGGTTGTGATATAATTCCCCTGCACATTTGAATTGCCTCTTCCCTAAGGTGAAGTATTAATTAACTGTAGTACATTTCAGCCAGAAACAACTGAACACAATACAACCAGGGCTCTGAATCTTAACAGAACAAAAATGTTTAGTGCATCTTTTAATTTGCTTCAGGACAGCTCATATGACTGACATGTTAGTTATAATGTGAATGATGTACAAAGCTGGATATGCATTAAAAGAGATGTGGTTAGATCAAGAATAGATGAGCTACAAAACCAAGTGAAGCTCAATTTCTTTAAAAAAACAGAACCCAACACATTTCAGTCAGTTTCACCGGTCAAAAACAAACTGGTACTTTCATCAAGTACTTTTCATCCATAGCTGACTGTTATAGTATTGCACATAGCATTGGCCATGTGTGTTACGTTGACAGGTGTGATCTTTGAAATGGTTATGTTCAGTGGTAAGAAATGCTGCAATTCATTTTGTGTGAAAAAGGAACAAAATGTCAATGACATGTACTTTGATGTTATTAAAAAGTAAATGCCACGCAGGGTAAGGTTTTTAAATGGCACTTTCCATACAATCTACAGAGTACAAATTAGAGAAAAAAAACGGTGAAAAGGCCAAGATCACATACATTCATGTACATCCTTTCTAGATACCAATGACCAATATAAAAGATTCTTCCTCCAAAACGACATCTACGAGATTTCAAGAAAACGCACCTTCAATTTCATGGACATTTTGTTCCATTTTCACCCAGATGGACTCAGTAATGACGTCTGAAAGGATACATCTAAAGAGGCAGATGGACTGACTGCAGCTGGAAACGACCAGATAAGAGCCCCTCTTATTAGGTTAATAGATGAGCTACATCTTACCACTCTTAGCATAGAACAACTCTGCAGGATTGACATAGTTCGGTCTGGCAGTTTGATGTTCCACGAGGAGAAATCACGATAGTTGGTGCCTTACCAACCTCATGTATTTCACAAGAGTGAGAAATAGTAAAGGACGCATGGTCAGGGTTCCCGGACGCATTTTAGAATCATTTAACGGCATCAAACATCAAGCACTTAATTAGATCACTGTGGGCTCGAGGTATTAATGAATTAAATACATATAATAAAAATATCATTTTATTAATTAAATACATTTACATAAATGTGTTATGTATTGTGTAATGTATTCCCATTGGTATTCATCACCTACTGTGAGTACTACAACATCAACCTGAGAGAGAGCGAGAGAGATAAAAGAGAGAGATATAGAGAGGGAGAAAGAGAGATTGTAAATGTACTGAAGACTGGTCTGCTTAACCATCAGTCTCTCTCAAACAGAACCACAGGCTGCAGAACAGACCAGATGCAAAAGCCAAAACAACTATCTGAATAATAATAACTCTCTGTAGGAGGATGTCTCATAATGGAAATTCTCATTACTTCTTCAACAAAAGGAAGATGTAATGATCAGAACTAAAAATCAAACGCTCACAAAGTCCTGTAGTTTTTGGGGTGGCATCACAATGCAGCGGATGTGTGGGTCTGTGAGCTACAGTATGTAAGACATGGTTCACTCTCTCTCTCTCTCGCTCTCTCTCTGTGTGTGTGTGTTCAAAGAGTTCTGTTACAGAGAGACAGACAGTGAGCTGATGATGTTGACCTGAGGGTTCAGTGCTGCTGGGTAATTGGCAATTCATCCGTTGTGTGTGATTCACCAGCTCAGAGAGCCCAGCGGTCACGTCCTAGGCGTCCAGAGAGAATGACTGTCCATCCGTGTTTCAAAGCACCAGAGAGCGTGAGACAGAAACACACAGAAATAGAGAGACAGAGCTGCTAACCACAGGAGTCAGATCTATCAGTGCATAGAAAGACATTGTTCCAAAAAACACATTGGCCGGCAGCCTAATAACATCTCTTCTCTCCCACACTCTCTCACAAATTGTGTCTCCTTTCTCTCAAACACACACACTTCTCTCTCACACCCACACGTTGTTCTCTCAATGTCCCATTGGCACCTCAGGCTGTAAGGTAGAGATATGTCAGGTCTGAGACTGACACTCAGCCCTGGAACACATGAATCTCCTCTTCACTGAAACAATGCTGTCTCACCAACCTGAGAAAGAGAGGAGGGAGATTGATAAAGGAGGAAGGTGAGAAACAAGGAGAAAGTAAGAGGGGGAGTCAGACAAAGCCTAAAGGTGGGAAAAGTTATCCAATGTTATACAAGTTAACTTCCTTGCACTACATAGCCTGAAATAGCTTGAATCTACTAAATTTAATCTAATAATTTTTACATTTATTTTAACCTTTATTTAACTAGGCAAGTCAGTTAACCTGTTGAGGATGGGGGCGCTGTTGTCACTATTTATGCTAATCGTGTAATTTTTGAAACGGCTTCCCACAAAATTCTTGATCATACAATATGCATATTATTATTATTATTGGATAGAAAACAGTCTATAGTTTCTATAGGAGTTGAAATTTTGTCTCTAAGTGGAACAGAAGTCATTCTACAGCAATTTCCCTGACATGGAGTCAGATTTCAGAAATTTTGGCCCCTGATCTGGAGTCAGTTAAAAGGTCACAGTTATTGCTATGAGTATACGGACACTGCTTACGTCTTCCCCTGGATGCCTTTACGTGATTACGATTTGAATGGGGTCGATTGCGCGTTCACAGGCACTACAAATTAAAAAACCCTGAGGCTAGTCACTCTTTTGGAGCTGCGTCATGCGCCTAGAGGACACCGACCCGCACCTGTTCCAAGCATTAGTGGAGGGAATAATATTACTCTGGTCATGTTTCTACTCGTTATGAGAGTTAAAAACATCATAAGGTAGTTAATTTAAAGCGTTTTATAGCAATTTATATCCGTTTAGTGCGATTTTGGGACATTTATTTCTGAAACGCTGTGAATTGCTGGGCACGCTTCCAGTTCATCCCGAACGCAGTTGGCATTTCCACATGGCAAGAGGACAGCTTTCCACCAAAAGACGATTAGACCCAAGAAAGGATCCTTTGCCCAAGATACTGATGGAAGAACAGCTCAAAGTAGGACATTTTTATTATGATAAATCGTGTTTCTGTCGAAAAATGTTAGTGGCTTAGGACGCCATGTTTTTTGACGTAGCTTCGCTTGGCGCAAACTGTATTGAAAAGTAAGGATAATTTAAAAAATGTAATTCCGCGATTGTATTAAGAATTAAATTGTCTATCAATCCCTGTCCACCCTATATTTTTTAGTCACGTTTATGAGTATTTATGTATAAGAGTAGATCACTGTCTAATATGGCGCACGGACATTTTCTCACCAGCTGGGCTACATTTCACATTGTCTAACCATGATTTTGGTGGCTAAATATAAACATTTTCGATCAAACTCTATATGGATTGTGTAATATGATGTTACAGGAGTGTCATCTGAAGAATTCTGAGAAGGTTAGTGAAAAAATTAATATATTTTGGCGATGTTGACATCATCGCTCACTTTGGCTAGAATCAATGCTGGGCTGCTATGTGCTATGTGCTATGCTAATATAACGATTTATTGTGTTTTCGCTGTAAGACACTTAGAAAATCTGAAATATTGTCTGTATTCACAGGATTCACAGGATCGATTAGTGTATGCTGTGTATTTTTACGAAATGTTTGATGATTAGTAAGTAGGTAAACACGTTGCTCTATGTAGTTTTTCTTGTCCATTTGTGACGGTGGGTGCAATTGTAACCTATGCCATCTACCTGAAATATGCACTTTTTTCTAACAAAACCTATCCCATACCATAAATATGTTATCAGACTGTCATCTGATGAGTTTTTTTCTTGGTTAGGGGCTATAAATATCTTAGTTTAGCCGAATTGGTGATAGCTACTGGTGTTGGTGGACAAATAAAAGATGGTGGATTATGCTAATGTGTTTTTAGGTAATAGATGTACATCTTTACATATTGTGTCTTCCCTGTAAAACATTTTAAAAATCGGACATGTTGGCTGGATTCACAAGATCTGTGTCTTTCATTAGCTGTATTGGACTTTAATGTGTGAAAGTTAAATATTTTAAAAAATATATATTTTTTGAATTTCGCGGCACTGGTTTTTCAGTGGGGGTGGGGGGGGGAGTGCCGCTAGCGGCACCCTCATCCTAGACAGGTTAAGAACAAATTCTTATTTACAATGACTGCCTAGGAACAGTGGGTTAACTGCCTTGTTCAGGGGCAGAACGATAGATTTCGATCTTGCAACCTTTCGGTTACTAGTCCAACGCTCTAACCACTAGGCTACCTGCCGCCCGGCTAAATGCCTAACTGGAGTGTGTAGAGGGGTGTGGAGTGTCACTCACCCCACAGTCAGCTCGGTGAAGGCTGAGGGGCCACACACACACACAAAGACCTTTGACCCCTCAGGCCTAACCAGGAAGTCAGTCAGCATGGAGGCCTCAACCCGCCCCTTCCTGCCTGTCCACCCATCACACGGCTCGGACAGAATATACTCCACCTGGAACCTGGAACCATAGAATAGAGCATAACAGAAGTCATCACATGGCTCTGACAGATCATACTCCACCTGGAACCATAGAATGTAACAAACGAATGCATCTTCTGCCTTGCCAATTGACAGACGGATCATCAGAACACACTGTACACTGAGTGAGCATAGAGATCAAGAGAGAACATTCTCTGCCTAGCCGAGCAGCAAGACAACATGTACAGTAACATTTATGTGTTAATGCTGCTTCACAAGTAATGGTTCACATGAGAATCTAGTCAATATGGTAATGATGGGGAGTGTTCACACAACATGAACACATCATAGACATCTGGAGCGGGCAAGAACACACACACACAATCAGATTCACCACAGAGGGTCAGTCTTTCTGACATTAACGCAGCCAGACTCATAATGACCACCTTCAATATGAATACACAGCGCACCA
Organism: Salvelinus fontinalis; assembly: GCF_029448725.1. NCBI lineage: Eukaryota > Metazoa > Chordata > Actinopteri > Salmoniformes > Salmonidae > Salvelinus > Salvelinus fontinalis. The sequence goes on from NC_074702.1 coordinate 16,157,917, forward strand.
CACACACCTCTCATCTTCAGCTGCGAGGCCGTCAAGTTCAGAGTGCCACAGGATGTCTCTTTCCTGTCTGTTGAAGAACATCAGCTTGGTTTTCCTAGAACACACACAGATATAATGCCGTCAGAACAGCCTTGTCCTTCACAATGTATACACATCCTCAGAAAGAGAACAATGACAGCCGTGTCCTTCACAATGTATACACATCCTCAGAAAGAGAACAATGACAGCCTTGTCCTTCACAATGTATACACATCCTCAGAAAGAGAACAATGACAGCCTTGTCCTTCACAATGTATACACATCCTCAGAAAGAGAACAATGACAGCCTTGTCCTTCACAATGTATACACATCCTCAGAAAGAGAACAATGACAGCCTTGTCCTTCACAATGTATACACATCCTCAGAAAGAGAACAATGACAGCCTTGTCCTTCACAATGTATACACATCTTCAGAAAGAGAACAACGACAGCCTTGCAATAGCACAGCAGTCAGAGTACAGCCTCCTTCAGTTTCTATTCAGTCACAAGTAGAAATGAAATACTCTGCATAACATACCTGAAAGAACGGGATCAACAATACAGCAGTATATTTGATAGGATAGGCAGAATATTTTCCATACTGCTTATACCTATCCAAGTCTTTCATATCTACATGAAGTGCTTAGGGGGAAGGGGCTATACTAGGGGTGTTTCTGGGTGGAGCCATGACAGTGTATTTCACCTGAGTGAGCCCAGGTCCTGGAGGGCCAATCGGATCACCCGAGCCATCGGCGTGAACCCCGTGCCGGCTGCTAACAGGTAAAGGTGAGTGACCTCACGCAGGAGGCGGAGACTGAACGGACCATCTGGGCTGCTGACAGACAGGTGGTCACCTAGGCAACCAGGGAAGAGGAGAGAAGGAAACCCATTAAGCTGAGAAACCACACAAACACAAGAATAAGCAAAAACACATAATACATTAAAAAAAATTGACTACAAATCAGGATAGCTTGAATAATGAAAACAGAACACAGTGTCTGTTCATTTCCTACCATCAGTTATCCATTTCCTCTTTCATTATGTTTCTGTTTGAACTGTACAGCTAGTCTTAGTTGTAATGGAGAATGTTTTTCTTCTTTAACTGACTGACTGGGAAATAAACATCCTCCATCTGTCCCAATGTTGCAGCTGGGCCTGCATCGCCAGGCAACCAAACACATCACTCAACACTAGCATATATTCAGGTAATGGGGGCCAGATGAGGACAATTACATAGCCTGAAGCCCTGTCAGTGAGCATAGTTTACACAGAAAGATAAAGAAAGAAGCCTCTATATTTCCTGTCCACTTCTGTGCAGATGGACTGGTAGGACAATTACTTTTCCAGAAAGAAGGTCAGGATTTAGATATATATTGATTCCACTGTTAAGAGAAGACACAAGACAAAGGCCAGGAAATCTGATTCATTGGAGGTGGAAAGGAAAGAAGGGTTACATTCTGGCACCCTGACTATGTAGAAGGCTGGACTGAGAAAGGGTCGGGAGGATAGATGAGAAAAAACAACCTGTTTATGAGTTTTTAAATAGAAACTAATTACACCATCAACCCTGTTTGGGGGATGAGCAAACTCCCCCTGTAATTGATTTATCTGAATAGTGCCTGCTTCTGCTGATGTATGAATAAGAGGAGAGCGAGAGAGAGAGGGGAGAGAAAAGAGAAAGGGAGGTGACAAAATGATACAGGATGAGAGAGATGAGGAGAAAAGATAGGGTCTAACTAGGGCTGTGACGATTATAGAATTTTAGGCAACGATTAATTGTCATGCAAATGACCAGTTATTGTCATAATTGTCTTTTTTGTTGAAAAATGTTTTGAACTTGTAACGTATCTTTGAAAATGAGCTACGACTTACCTACTAAATACAACAGCATTGGTGACACCCCTATCTCAAGAACTAATGGTTTGGACTGCTTGGATCTCTTGGAAATGAAGCTTCTCCTCCCGACCGTGCCATTCTGCTCGTAAAATGACTACCAAGTGTACCCACTTCATGTAAAAATGCTATTATCTACGTGAATATAAAAGTTGATAATTGTCCATAATTGCTGGTTACACTATTATAAGCGATAATAGTGCTAGCCCTAACTAACATCTGACATTTAATACTCAAAATACATAATGAGAATAGAATTGGAAAGTGCTACTATTAATCATAAGTATATCCCTAATCACAATGGTAAGAGTATAGTCCTCCCTGTGAATGTTAACGTCATAATCATGTAATTACTAACGGTCATGTAAAGGCAGTACCCTATCATAATCACAATCAATGCTTGTGTACTGCATTTTAAAGACTAAATGTTGTTAAGTTTGGTTTTATTTTAATCGACACACAGGAGTCAAGAACTTCTGTCACCTAGTCTACTTGTGTATGCAACAGCAAAACATGTAAATGAGTTCATGGTAAACAAAAGGTAATCTAATCAATCCTGGTTGGAAGAAAAATAACCTTCTCTCTGGTTTCTGACGTGCTATTTTCTTTCTTCGTGTTGTTGCCTACCTTGCTCACTATCTGAGATTTTAGTATTCCACAGCGTGGCTAAACCTACAGATTGACGTATGCTGCTGTACATCTCACACTCACCCTGTATATACCTCTACACATTGATCTGGTACTCCCTGTATATACCTCTACACAATGATCTGGTACTCCCTGTATATACCTCTACACAATGATCTGGTACTCCCTGTATATACCTCTACACAATGATCTGGTACTCCCTGTATATACCTCTACACAATGATCTGGTACTCCCTGTATATACCTCTACATAATGATCTGGTACTCCCTGTATATACCTCTACACAATGATCTGGTACTCCCTGTATATAGCTCCCCATTGATCTGGTACTCCCTGTATATACCTCTACACATGGATCTGGTACTCCCTGTATATACCTCTACACATTGATCTGGTACTCCCTATATATACCTCTACACAATGATCTGGTACTCCCTGTATATACCTCTACACATTGATCTGGTACTCCCTGTATATACCTCTACACATTGATCTGGTACTCCCTGTATATACCTCTACACATTGATCTGGTACTCCCTATATATACCTCTACACATTGATCTGGTACTCCCTGTATATACCTCTACACATTGATCTGGTACTCCCTATATATACCTCTACACAATGATCTGGTACTCCCTGTATATACCTCTACACATTGATCTGGTACTCCCTGTATATACCTCTACACAATGATCTGGTACTCCCTGTATATACCTCTACACATTGATCTGGTACTCCCTGTATATACCTCTACACAATGATCTGGTACTCCCTGTATATACCTCTACACAATGATCTGGTACTCCCTGTATATACCTCTACACAATGATCTGGTAATCCCTGTATATACCTCTACACATGGATCTGGTACTCCCTGTATATACCTCAACACAATGATCTGGTACTCCCTGTATATAGCTCCCCGTTGATCTGGTACTCCCTGTATATAGCTCCACATTGATCTGGTACTCCCTGTATATAGCTCCCCATTGATCTAGTACTCCCTATTTATAGCTCCAGATTGATCTGGTACTCCCTATATATACACCTCTACACATTGATCTGGTACTCCCTGTATATAGCTCCACATTGATCTGGTACTCCCTATATATACCTCTACACATTGATCTGGTACTCCCTGTATATACCTCTACACATTGATCTGGTACTCCCTATATATACCTCTACACAATGATCTGGTACTCCCTGTATATACCTCTACACATTGATCTGGTACTCCCTGTATATACCTCTACACATTGATCTGGTACTCCCTGTATATACCTCTACACATTGATCTGGTACTCCCTATATATACCTCTACACATTGATCTGGTACTCCCTGTATATACCTCTACACATTGATCTGGTACTCCCTATATATACCTCTACACAATGATCTGGTACTCCCTGTATATACCTCTACACATTGATCTGGTACTCCCTGTATATACCTCTACACAATGATCTGGTACTCCCTGTATATACCTCTACACATTGATCTGGTACTCCCTGTATATACCTCTACACATTGATCTGGTACTCCCTGTATATACCTCTACACAATGATCTGGTACTCCCTGTATATACCTCTACACAATGATCTGGTACTCCCTGTATATACCTCTACACAATGATCTGGTACTCCCTGTATATACCTCTACACAATGATCTGGTACTCCCTGTATATACCTCTACACAATGATCTGGTACTCCCTGTATATACCTCTACACAATGATCTGGTACTCCCTGTATATACCTCTACACAATGATCTGGTACTCCCTGTATATAGCTCCCCATTGATCTGGTACTCCCTGTATATACCTCTACACATGGATCTGGTACTCCCTGTATATACCTCAACACAATGATCTGGTACTCCCTGTATATAGCTCCCCGTTGATCTGGTACTCCCTGTATATAGCTCCACATTGATCTGGTACTCCCTGTATATAGCTCCCCATTGATCTAGTACTCCCTATTTATAGCTCCAGATTGATCTGGTACTCCCTATATATACACCTCTACACATTGATCTGGTACTCCCTGTATATAGCTCCACATTGATCTGGTACTCCCTATATATACCTCTACACATTGATCTGGTACTCCCTATATATACCTCTACACATTGATCTGGTACTCCCTATATATACCTCTACACATTGATCTGGTACTCCCTGTATATACCTCTACACAATGATCTGGTACTCCCTGTATATACCTCTACACAATGATCTGGTACTCCCTGTATATACCTCTACATAATGATCTGGTACTCCCTGTATATACCTCTACACAATCATCTGGTACTCCCTGTATATAGCTCCCCATTGATCTGGTACTCCCTGTATATAGCTCCACATTGATCTGGTACTTCCTGTATATAGCTCCACATTGATCTGGTACTCCCTGTATATAGCTCCACATTGATCTGGTACTCCCTGTATATAGCTCCACATTGATCTGGTACTCCCTGTATATAGCTCCATTCTTGCGTATTTTATTTGATCCCTCTTTTGATCGTTACTATTTAAAACTATATATGTATATATATATATAATAATAATTCAACTCTGCATCTTTGGAAATGGTTCGGAATATCAATGTAAAGTCTACACCAGTTGTATTCGGTGTATGTGATAAATAACATTTGAACAACCCACTTAGCTGTAACAGTGAGGTTTACTGGGGGCCTCAGACTTACCGATGTTGAGGTTGTTTAGGTGCGGAGTCAACACTCCATCTGGGTAGACTTTGATCATGAGGAAGATGTCAGTGGCTGCAGTCCCCTGTGTGGAGTCCAGTGTAGCTGGTACCAGTGTTTCCTCGACTGGCGTGTAGGGCTTCACCACCTCACTGTCTACACATATAGCATTAACATTAGCAATGAATTACATGTGATGCTATGGGATTAGCGGCAGCCCAGATATAGCATTAGCCAACTGTCTACACATTTCATAAGGCTTGTTTTTCTCTGGAGGCCAGGAAGAAGCTGGTACGATGTACATTACTGGCGGTTTTAGATTTTAGTGATGTTATATATATATATGCAAGCCTCAACCACTACCGTGAGAGCAATTGATTCAGTATAGCATGCTGCCCTCAGGTTCATTAACAATCAAAAACATTTAACACATCATTGTGATCTCTATAGTGCTGTTGGCTGGTCGTCATTGACCTTGCATAAGCTTAAACACTGGTATACACTGATTTATAAGGCCATATTGGGTAAAATGCCATTTTATCTCTGTTATTTTTTAATCAAATCAGTTACGGTCACATTCTCATTTGCTTTTAACAGTACCAAGAATTAGAACAGGTCGTGGTAGAAATAGTTTTAGTTACTCAGCTCTGTGGTCCTGGAATTCTCTCCTGAACATTTAAAAATGTGATGATCTAGTCACGTTGGTGGAGTTTAAACACTTGGTCGATGTAAATATCATAGAAGCGTGTAATTGTCTTTAGAACAGCTGGTTTTTAGTTACGACATTTGTGTTTCATTACGTAATAGTTGTACTGTATATGTGTCTATAGTAGAGGTCGGCCGATTATGATTTTTCAACGCCGATACCGATTATTGGAGGACCAAAAAAAGGCGATACTGATTAAATCGGCCGATTTTTTAAAATGTATTTGTAATAATGACAATTACAAGAATACTGAATGAACACTTATTTTAACTTCATTTAATACATCAATAAAATCAATATAGCCTCAAATAAATAATGAAACATGTTCAATTTGGTTTAAATAATGCAAAAACAACGTGTTGGAGAAGAAAGTAAAAGTGCAATATGTGCCATATAAGAAAGCTAACGTTTAAGTTCCTTGCTCAGAACATGAGAACATATGAAAGCTGGTGGTTCCTTTTAACATGAGTCTTCAATATTCCCAGGTAAGAAGTTTTAGGTTGTAGTTATTACAGGAATTATAGGACTATTTCTCTCTATACGATTTGTATTTCATATACCTTTGACTATTGGATGTTCTTATAGGCACTTTAGTATTGCCAGTGTAACAGTATAGCTTCCATCCCTCTCCTCGCCGCTACCTGGGCTCGACCCAGGAACACATCGACAACAGCCACCCTCGAAGCAGCGTTACCCATGCAGAGCAAGGGGAACAACTACTCCAAGTCTCAGAGCGAGTGACGTTTGAAACGCTATTAGCGCGTACCTGGCTAACTAGCTAGCCATTTCACATCGGTTACACCAGCCTAATCTCAGGAGTTGATAGGCTTGAATTCATAAACAGCGCAATGTTTGAAGCATTGCGAAGAGCTGCTGGCAAAACGCACGAAAGTGCTGTTTGAGTGAATGCTTACGAGCCTGCTGGTGCCTACCATCGCTCAGTCAGACTGCTCTATCAAATCATAGACTTAATTATAACCTAATAACACACAGAAATACGAGCCTTAGGTCATTAATATGGTCGAATCCGGAAACTATCATCTCGAAAACAAAACGTTTATTCTTTCAGTGAAATACGGAACCGTTCCGTATTTTATCTAACGGGTGGCATCCATAAGTCTAAATATTCCTGTTACATTGCACAACCTTCAATGTTATGTCATAATTACGTAAAATTCTGGCAAATTAGTTCGTAATGAGACAGGCGGCCCAAACTGTTGCATATACTCTGACTCTGCGTGCAATGAACGCAAGAGAAGTGACACAATTTCACCTGGTTAATATTGCCTGCTAACCTGGATTTCTTTTAGCTAAATATGCAGGTTTAAAAATATATACTTCTGTGTATTGATTTTAAGAAAGGCATTGATGTTTATGGTTAGGTACACGTTGGAGCAACGACAGTCCTTTTTCGCGAATGCGCACTGCATCGATTATATGCAACGCAGCACACGCTAGATAAACTAGTAATATCATCAACCATGTGTAGTTATAACTAGTGATTATGATTGATTGATTGTTTTTTATAAGATAAGTTTAATGCTAGCTAGCAACTTACCTTGGCTTTTTACTGCAATCGCGTAACAGGCGGGCTCCTCGTGAGGCAGGTGGTTCGAGCATTGGACTAGTTAACCGTAAGGTTGCAAGATTGAATCCCTGAGCTGACAAGGTAAAGATCTGTCGTTCTGCCCCTGAACAAGGCAGTTAATTAACCCAATGTTCCTAGGCCGTCATTGAAAATAAGAATGTGTTCTTAACTGACTTGCCTAGTTAAACAAAGGTGTGTAAAAAATAATAATAATAATTTTAATCTGCAAAATCGGCGTCCAAAAATACCGATTTCCGATTGTTATGAAAACGGTCCTAATTAATCGGCCATTCCGATTAATCGGTCGACCTCTAGTCTATAGTTTCGTTCAATGTTGTTTTGTCTGAAACGTTGTTCCCCCTGCTGCTGTTGGACCAGGTCTCTCTTGAAAAATCTATTTTATCTCAATGAGAAAAACCTGTATAAGTAAAGGTTAAATAAAAAACTAAAATGTAGCATAGCATAAGCACAAGCAATGGACCGCATGGGCTGCTTTGGGATTAGAGCTTGCCTATATGTAGCGTTAGCATTAGCATGGATCTATAGGCTAGGCCTTACCTTGGATGAGGGACTTGAGGTAGATGTGTTTCCCAACCGGCACGTGCATGAGCGTCCCTAGAGGGAGTTGTAACCGGAACACCCAGGTGTCGTGTGTGACCGCTGTCTTAGAAACTAACATACACTCTCTGTAGAAGATGGCTACAGAGAGAAAGAGAGAGAGTGAATAACTAACATGTGATTTTGGTTAATAGGGGAATGTAATAAAATCAATTCAGAAGATAAGACAAGATAAGACAAATGGGTGTGTCTGAAATTGCATTCTGGCTCTTTCTTTCGTCTTTTCTCGATTCCTCACTTCCTCTCTCCTTGCCTCCTCAAAACGCATTGGAGGTGAAAGTCCAAGGTCCCTCCCCTCTTACATTCTCCTCCAAAGCGTTTTGAGAAGAAGGTGAGGAGTGAGGCCGTGAGGAATCAAGGAAAGACATATTGGAAAAGAGCCCCTATTTATACCTCGATCTTTCTTCCTGAAAAGAGAATCATGGAATTCCAGTGGTTCACCAAGCTCCTCCCACTTTCCTTTGGCCGCTTTACGCATGCTGACTTGAATCTTCCCCACAGCACACGCTGTGTGGACTGTACCAGCATAGTGAGAGAGAGAGAAAGAGGGAGGGGGGGGAGAGGAGAGAAGGAGAAAGATGGGGAGGGAGGGATCGAGGGAGGGGGTTGGTAAACGTTAACAGTTAGTGAGCTTTAGCTTATGAAAAGACATCAGACCATAAATGTTCTCCTTACCAGCAACGCTTCCATCTACTTCTTGGGCTAGACCTGAAAAAGAGAGCCTCCTAGTGAGTTGTTTACCAGAAATGTATAGAAATCAAATTTATCACCCCATTTACAGAGAGACAGAGAAGGAAAGAGAGCGAGTAAGAGAGGGACAGAGACAGGGGGATAGAGATAGACCGATATAGAGGGTTTAGTGGAAATGGGCACAGAGTTTATTTCCTCTGGTTGACACAGTCAATATTTCCCTCCAACATTAATAAGCCAGTGATAAACACTGGACACTAATGGTGTCAAGTCCTCTGGCAGGCTGGAACACAGATGGAGAAATAAGCTCTGAAAGCACTCAATAATATAATTACAGCTGATAATGGACTAGGTCTGTGATGGTCATGGAATTCTGAATGACGATAATTGGCCAGTCAAAATGACCATGTTCACAGTAACAACCGTTTGAATAGCAAACAATAATAAGAATTAGAAAAAACATATTTTTTTTTACACACATTTTCTCCTTCTCATCTCCGCTCCTGACTGCACATGCTGTGTAGTGCTGGGGGTCATTGCCTAGGCAACCGAAGACTCATTTGCTACAACACCTTGCTTGTTTCAGCAAGGAGCAACAAAGTTTCAACACGTTGTTAATAGTCCATGTTACACCAGAAATGGACTCAACCGCACAAATGTCCGGTCTTCTTTCAGCTGTTCGTCAACACCACAACAAAAAATGTAATAAAAATGGTACATATTTTTTAAGGGGGTCTTCATCAGTTAAAGGGTAAATGTAATTGTGCCAGCCCTAACTAGGGTACAGGATAGCATTGTGACAAATGTCACAACAAAAACTGCATAAAAAATAAATAAATGTAACGATAAGGAAAAAAAAATCATTAAACTATTCACAAGGCAGATATGGTGCTGCGTATGGCCGCTAGGGGGCAATGCAGTTCAAACTAATGCAGTCATGGCAACCCATAGATGACTTCACCCCACTGTTTCCTATGAGAATGCTCAGTGGCGCATTTGAAGATCAGAAAGTGTATTTTCAGCAAGTCACCATCTTGCTTCATGGAGGACTTTTTGGAAACATAGCCTGCAACATCAACTGCGCATGCAATCTCAATGCTGCCTCCTCTCATTAAGTATCTCAAGTTGAAGGCCGACCGAGGTACTGCAGGCGGCCATTAGCAACTAAATTATCCTTCTAACTCATCTGTGTGCAATTTTAAAGTAATCGGTTCAAGGACATACATCTGGTGAAATAGAAGCAATTATTGGTACAATGGTCGTGTTCAGTTTTTGTTTTTTTTATAACCATGAATATTGACCAGAAAGTTCACATTCCCCCATTCACTATAAAGGGGGATCCTGTTTTCTGGAAACAATGCCTACAGTATCGCGGTCGGCCTTTAACTTGAAATCCTCAATGTGAGGGGGCAGTTGTTCTCCCCTGTGGCTACCAGACAGCCCTCACCTTACTGCTGCACCCACTCAGCAACGATAGTAGTTTATGCCATTTTTTAGGTTCTCTGCTGTGTGCCTCCATGTACTCAGTAATCAGTACATGGGACTTCATTTAAGGGCTGGGCGATATGGCCAAAATATCATATCACATTTGACGGTATGCAGTTATTTTATGTTTTTGAATAATACAAATTCTAAAAATGCTTTATGAATAGTTCATGAACCTAGGGTGGCAACACAAATTATAAGTGATTCAATGGGTCTTTCTCCATTCTGATTGCTTTATACTGTTCAATCCAACTTCAAACAAAAATAATGTTTAGCATTTTCATACATTTCTGCATTTCCTGCACTTTTGTTATAATTTACACACTGTGCCATGCAAGGCTGCATGATATGGGCAAAAAAATATAGACCTGGTTAATTGGTGAACTGCTGGAATAGAATGATTATAGTTGGAATATAGTGGGCAGCACCTTGACTACATTGTTGTTTGATATGACAACAAATTAATAAGCCTGCCAGGGAGGAATTATTGACAGAGTAGGAAACAAAGCTTTGGTCAGTGTTTCCAGGGGACTTTAATTAGATGTTACATTACATGTTTTCTTACGAGAAACGCCGTTTTCACGCCACTTCGATACATCTACGACAAATAGTGACTTTTTCGCAGCAGGTTAGGATAATTCATGCAGCAGGTCAGGACACTGAGGTTAAGGTTAGGAAAAGAGTTAAGGTTAGCAAAAAAAACTCTCCTAACTGTCTTGTTTTGCACACTTTGTACAAAATAATAAAATGCAGTACTACAGGATATTTCTTAACGTAGCTCTTTATTAGCTAGCTATAACTGGCATGTTCACGTATCGTCAACCAGGATCAAACTGACCATCACCTAACCATTTGGGTGGTCTTAACCAATCATAGCACAGTATGATATGGCGGTAAAATGCATCCAATTATAATTCAGTATGTTTACACATATGAATATTACACTAACCTACAAAGAAAATCACATCCGGCTGTAGCTGTATCGAAGTGGCGTGAAAAGAGTGTGTCACAGCTGTTTTACCTAATGTAGCTAGCTAACATATTTATGCTTCACCTATTCCTCTCTGATTTAGAAGATAACGTTGCACAAACAATATGATTATCTAGGCCAACACCAGCACTGGTACCTAGTGATGGAGAAACAAAGCTAATTCCAGTAAATTACTTCCAAGTACACTGCTTAGCGATTTCAATGCATGCCTTGGAACGCCGGCATCAAACGTAACATTACTACTGGTACCAGGCTGTATAGCGTTTGCTTTGACTCTTAGTAAATTTAGCAAGCTAGCTAACGTTAGCAATTAGCATTAGCTGTTAACACGATTTCTTTTAGAAGAGCTCACAGCTCTCACAGCTTGCTAAGAAAATACAAACTAAGTGTACTTATAGAATGCTTGTGAAAAGCAGCATTGTTTTCACAAATATCTTGTTACATCTATCTGACCATGCAGACAGCAGAATGAATAGCAAGAAAGTGCTCGTGACTCACGTGGTCGAGCAACTGCTCTCTCCTTGAGTGACAGGGGTCAGGGCTTGCTGTGGGAAGCGGCATGCATCAGGAGGGAGAAAATGGCTCAGGTAGAAAACGATCAAAACTGACATTACACGCGCCAGAGTTTCCCATCACATTTAACAAACCCAACACTGAAATACCGTTATAGAAGGTAAAGTAAAAAAATCCAAACCGGTCCGTGCATAGTAAAATATGGTAAACCGCCCATCCCTACCTTATGTCCCACTTCTCATCAATGTGTTGTTTCGTTGCAGTGATGATGTAAGACAGCGTGTAGATGTCCAAAAATGTATTTCGCTGCGCCTGTGATAACTTCTGCAAATCTGTGTACGCGACCAATACACTTTGATTTGATATTGTTAATGCCATGTATGAGGTGTTTGACTTTGAGAGCTCGCGTTTTGTACTTGCAGAGCAATCGTTGTACAATTTCTCCATCTGGGCCATCACGGTTGTTCGATATGGCATCTTGTAGTCTAGTTCTAGATGTGCATTGAAGCCGACATCCTCTACCATTGAAAATGGCTGCATATCAACTGCAATCATTTCTGTAATCAGCGCTGTGACTTTCTCACTCCGTCCAATATCGCACTTCTTTCGTGTAAAGACTGAAGAGCCTGTCTAATGCCTGTTTGTTTGGGGCCTGCGCTGCTGCCAGCAGGTTTGGGTGTTAAGGTGCCTCCCTTTCAGACGGTTAAGCATTGCACCTGTACTGCCACTGTTGCTCAATTCCACCTCGCAAAGTTTGCGTTTCATCACCTTCTCATTTAACTTCCAAAAGTATTGCCAAACAGGACTTCGCTGCTGTCACTTCCCTGTCATTTTTCCAAATGTTAACTACAATGAAGTTCAGAGCGCCTTATATTCGTGGCAAATAATTTGAAAGATGCATATCTCCTCCTAACATTACAGCATTGTTACATTTACATTTAAGTCATTTAGCAGACGCTCTTATCCAGAGCGACTTACAAATTGTTGCGTTAGGTATGTTCCCTTTATGATGATGATCGGGACCTGTTAGTGCTAGTTGTGATAACTGCACTGTGATTTACATTTTATGGGAGGAAATAAGAAAAATATATAATAATAAACATAGTTTTTCAGTTAACGATGCCAATTTGGTTTAAACGTTCACACCAGTAGTACAGGATGGTTAGAGACAAAGAGAGAGACTGACTGTAATAGATGGATAAAAGAAAGGAGATTGAAAGAGGCGGCTACGATAACTCATGTCAGAAAACAGCTCCCTGGCATAGTGGACAGTCACAATGTTGTATCAAAGGAAGCTGCGACTTACATTGACGCAGTATGTAGGACATTTTCCCCAGAAGAACTTCCACCCGTAGAACACCATCTTGCAGGTCAACTATGGTACAGCCAGAGCTGGGGAGCTGCGAGATGAGAGGGGGTAAAAGAGAGGACAGAAAAAAAGTGAGGAGAGTGAAAAGAGGGGGGGTGAGGTTAAAAAACAACTACTGCCCATTCTGGCTCACATTTCACTCAAATCTCTGCATTTTAAAATTGCAAAGTGGGTATGTTTACCTTCCGTTTGGTGTAAACCACAATATTGACTGTGACATCAGTTTGAAACCAGTCATACCTAAAAAGAAAATGTACAGATACAGTATGTTCATTACCTTCTCACATCTATCTATCACACCTCACATCATCCAGTCTGTCACCATTCTCAATATCATAAAAGTTGTTCTTGTTGTTTTGTGAGCGTACCTGGGCCGAGCGTCTTTGGGTTGGGTTGGTGGCGGGGCGGCTGAGGGTTGCAGTGATGAGGAGGGTGAGGGAGGGGTGAGGAAAGCAGGAGGGAGCATGGAGGTGGGCGGAGGAGGGGGGGCTAGACCTGAGGAGAGAGAGAGACAAGAGTAAGGACTCTGATTTCAGCCACACAGGATATAGAACACCCACACACAAACACCAGACAGTACAGAACAATCGTAGGGTTGTTTCTGCACTATTCTTATTGTTATTTTGTACATTACCATTTAAATGAGTGATGCTGTCCTTTATCACAGACTGAGCTGTGGAGACAAATGGACAAATAGAAAGGGTCAAAAAACATCCTGCATGAAAGAGAGAATACGGTGCATTAAAGTCCTGAGACAAAGGGATTGTGTGTTACTGTACCTTTGAGAGCAGTGCTGGCCTTCACAGCCATCCTCCCTACCATACACTCCTTTAACATGGACTCATAGTTCACCCACCGGTGGACCTGCTCATATGGCCACAGATTCAGGGACAAAGGCAGACAGGGAGAAAGTGAGCAAGAGAGCTTAGACACGCACGGCATCATAACACACATTATGTGCTTTAATGTTTTGAGCTTGTGTGTTTTAACATGTGAACTTCCAAGGTAGTCCTTTAACTTGGGGAAAGTTCAATTAGAGCTGACCTGGTCAAAAAGGTCTGTTCCGTCTTTCCCAGCTGCCTTCATCAGTTCCTCTTCTCCTCCAGGGTGGAAATCCATGTAGGGGCTCACATTATAAACCATGCCTGAGACACACACAGGAAATTATAGTATTTATTCACAAAATACTCAAAGAAACAAAAATAAATAAATATATATAAGCAATTCACAACTAAAAATGTATTAAATATCTGTATATTAGGGCTAACTCGTGTAAGAAATGACCAGTATTGGAGGGATGGTGGCTCCCAAAAGTCATCACCCAATAGCCTAACTGAAGTATAAGATGCAATACTGTAAGAGGTGTGACAAGTTAGCGCCCTCTGCTGACAGAAACTAATGTCCAGTCTTATACACGGAGTATACCAAACATTAGGAACACCTTCCTTAAATTGAGTTGCAACATTTTGCTCTCAGAACAGCCTGAATTTGTCGGGGCATGATGTCTACAAGGTGTCGAAAACGTTCCACAGGGATATTGGCCCATGTTGACTCCAATGCTTCCCACAGTTGTGTCAAGTTGGCTGGATGTCCTTTGGGTGGTGGACCATTCTTGATACACACGGAAACTGTTGAGTGAAAAATCCAGCAGCGTTGCAGTTCTTGGCACAAACCGGTGCGCCTGGCACCAACTACCATAACCCGTTCAAAGGCACTTACATTTTTTGTCTTGTCCATTCACCCTCAATGGCACACAGACAATCCATGTCTCAATTGAGTCCTTCTTTAACCTGTCTCCCCTTTATCTACACTGATTGAAGTGGTTTTACAAGTGACATCCATAAGGGATCATAGACTGACCAGGTGAAAGCTATGTCATGGAAAGAGCAGGTGTTCATAATGTTTTGTATACTCAGTGTACAGTCAGTCTCCATGTATGTGGGCCCACTCACAACGACAAATATAACAGTGAATTCAGCCAATACATTCAAATAAATGGTTATGAATGATTAAACTATGATTGAACTATACACATTGTAATGTATGGTGTTGAGGGGGAGTGGAAGGCTGTGCCCAGCCTCCAATTATTTCTATAGAAAGCCTTCTCACAACATAAAGACATACCCTACTCAAAGACAGTATCCCAACAAACACAACATTATCCTCCCAACACAAAACATTATCCCAACAAACACAACATTATCCTCCCATCAAAATACATTATCCCACCAAATACAACATTATCCTCCCAACACAGACATCACCCCAACAAATGCAACATTATCCCCAACACAAAAACAGTATCCCAACAAACACAACATTATCCTCCCAACAAAAAGACATTATCCCACCAAATACAAAATTATCCTCCCAACAAAAAGACATTATCCCACCAAATACAAAATTATCCTCCCAACACAAAGACATAATCCCACCAAATACAACATTATCATCCCAACGCAGACAGGATCCCAACAAACACAGCATTATCCTCCCAACACAAAGACATAGCCACGCTGTAGCCGGGTGACTTCCTGACTCTGAAAAAAGAAAGAGCTGCAAGGAAACACTGTATGAGAGGAGAAGGTATGTACACCACAGGGAACCTTCATTTGTGTATACAATCGCCAATAACGGTCTTATAGCCTACTGATATTAAATTGGTTAGCTAATGCCTTCATCACAAATCCCTATGGGAGTGCTGATGAGTGTGA
Organism: Salvelinus fontinalis; assembly: GCF_029448725.1. NCBI lineage: Eukaryota > Metazoa > Chordata > Actinopteri > Salmoniformes > Salmonidae > Salvelinus > Salvelinus fontinalis. The sequence goes on from NC_074702.1 coordinate 16,173,865, forward strand.
TCAACAAATCTGAAAACATGAATAATAATGAGACATGATGATAATGTTATCAGCATACGGTTGTGTAATTCCACATTTCTTCTCTACAACCTAATGCTGCTGCTGGGTGTTGTTATTTGTTTGTCAACTAAGTCCAAAAAGGTTCTTCCTGTGTGCCAAGCATATGTGAGTGTATGAGTTTGGGTAAGAGAGAGAGAGGTATAGGGAGGGAAGAGAGAAAGAGAGGCACACAAAGGGAGGGAGGGCACCCCTGTTCTGCTCTGAATAAGAAGAAGTGGACAGAGTCCTAGACACTAAAGCCTGCATAATCTTCCTTCATAGCAAATTCAATTAAGCTTTATTACTGAATGTCCTTGGACAAATGAACCCACTCCATGACTACCAATGAGTGCATTTAATCTCAATGACGCACATGTGGAAACGAGAGGATGAAATGTGTTAGATTCCTTCCGAAAGTGATTCCTCACGAAACCCAGACCAAAAAAATACCATGATTTTGAGGATTTTCACTCTATGTAATCCATATATAGTGCCTTCGGAAAGTATTCAGACCCCTTGACTTTTTCCACATTTTGTTACGTTACAGCCTTATTCTAAAACGGATTACATGTTTTTTTCCCCTAATTAATCTACACACAATACAAGATAATTACAACACAAAAACAGGTTTGTATAAATGTTTGTAAATGTATTACAAATAAAAAACTGAAATATAACATTTACATAAGTATTCAGACCCTTTACTCAGTACTTTGTTGTTGCACCTTTGGCAGCGATTACAGCCTTGAGTCTTCTTGGGTATGACGCTACAGCTTGGCACATCTGTATTTGGGGAGTTTCTCCCATTCTCTGCAGGTTGGATTCTCAAGCTCTGTCAGGATGGATGTGGAGCAACGATGCACAGCTATTTTCAGGTCTCTCCAGAGATGTTCGATCGAGTTCAAGTCGGGGCTCTGCCTGGGCCACTCAAGGACATTCAGAGACTTGTCCCGAAGCCACGCCTGCATTGTCTTGGCTGTGTGCTTAGGGTCTTTGTCCTGTTGGAAGGTCAACCTTCGCCGCAGTCTGAAGTCCTGAGCGCTCTGGAGCAGGTTTTCATCAAGGATCTCTCTTTGCTCCATTCATCTTTCCCTCGATCCTGACTAGTCTCCCAGTCCCTGCCGCTGAAAAACATCCCCACAGCATGATGCTGCCACCACCATAGGGATGGTGCCAGTTTTCCTCAGTGACCATCAGGTTCTTGTCATCTCCCTGACCGAGGCCCTTCTCCTCCGATTGCTTAGTTTGGCCGGACGGTCAGCTGTAGGAAGAGTCTTGGTGGTTCCAAACTTCTTCTATTTAAGAATGATGGAGGCCACTGTGCTCTTGGGGACCTTCAATGCTGCAGATTTTTTTGGGTACCAATCCTCAGATCTGTGCCTCGACACAATCCTGTCTTGGAGCTCCACAGACAATTCCTTTCGACCTCATGGCTTAGTTTTTGCTCTGACATGCACTGTCAACTGTGGGACCTTATATAGACAGGTGTGTGCCTTTCCAAATCATGTCCAATCAATTGAATTTACCACAGGTGGACTCCAATCAAGTTGTAGAAACATCTCAAGGATGATCAATGGAAACAGGATGCACCCGAGCTCAATTTTGAGACTCATAGGAAAGGGTCTGAATAATTACGTAAATAAGATCTGTTTTTGTTTTTTTAAATACATTTGCAAACATTTCTACAAACCTATTTTCACTTTGTCATTATAGGGCATTTTGTGTAGATTGATGAGGGGGGAAAAAACGCTGTAATCCATTCTAGAATAAGGCTGTAACGTAACAAAACACACCGTAATAGTTCTTTGGAGGAAGGATTGTTGACATAGACTTGACATTTGTATTTAAAACCATAATTGAGAAATGATTTATTAAAGCTGGCATATTATGACATTTTGTCCTAACTTAGGCTTCCTTTAAGACTCCAGAATGTTTCATCTGTAGGTGCTACAAAGCAAACATTGGTGTCATATGAAGCTATGCTGCCTTCTCTGTAATATGAGTAGTATTTTTATTTGAATAACTTTTTCTTTACATGAACTTATGAATATTGAAAAATATAAACATGATATTGAAATTGGCAAATGTTTTAATATATGATTGAACATATTATACTTCCAGACTGGGATCTCTGCTACTTTAAGAGTTATGACCCATTTTTAAGCATTAACAAAAGAGTGAATGTGAAGATTGATTCAAAATGGTGAATTGCAGAATGTGCAATGATACAAGTAGAAGGAGGGCTGTGATTGGTTACATTGCTGAACTATGCCAATTTAAAAAAGGGGCCATAACTTTAAAACTAGCAGAGATCCCAGTCTGGAACTTTTATAGGCCCGAAGAGTATATAATGATCAACAATATATTTTAAACATATTTTCTATATTATATTTTTTCTATATTTTCTATATTCATGTTGTATGATTAAATATTCATAAATTATTGTAAGAATTTTTTGGGGAAATCAAAATACTACTCATATTACAGAGCAAGTGGTAAAGCTTCATATGAAACACATTTCTGCGTTGTATTGCAGCATCTACAGGTTAAACATTATTGGTTATTAAAAGGAGGCCTAGGTAAGGCAAAATGTAATAAATATGCCACCTTTGATTAACCATTTCTCAATTATGCTTTTAGATACAAATATCAAATACAATCTTTCCTTGAAAGGACTATTCTATGGATTACATTTGTTTTGACTGGGTATCGTGAGGAATCACTCAATTAGGACTACGGAAGTTGGAGAGAAGAGACAGAATTGTGTACAGATAGTATGCGGCTACTGTGTGTGTATGTGTACTTTTCACATTTATTTTCCTGAACAATTTCAGTAATAGCACAGTTTCTCCAACTCTAGCCCTGGAAAGGCATTGAGCCCTTTAGTTAAATCGAGTGTGTTAGTACTGGGCTGAAACAAAAACGTGAAAAACACCAGGACCAGTATTGTGTGTGTGTGTACAGTACAGGGCTAGCTTGTGTAACCTCGTATGCAGGTCCAGCAGTCATCACGTGTGTTGTGTTTTTGCAGCTCCTCCTCCGTGACGTCTATAAGTCTACCTCTCAGCCCTGTCAGGTCCCGGCCACTCTTAGCCACACGGATCCAGTCCATCAGACTGTGGCCAGGCTTCAATGCTACCTGAAACAACATGGAAGAACAGCCCTCACAATCAGAAAAGGTGGTATCATGATAACACAGCCTTACACTTACAGTTCAGTAAAGTGGTGTCAAAGGGTGTGGCATGATGACAATCAATTTAAGGTTGACTTTGCAGACAGGGTCTTCTAACTCAATATAAAATTGGACTACAGAACATTCACATAGTAGGACCACAATAGTCTAATCCATTGATGGAACATCAACATTATGTATGATATATAGGCACACACAACAATCATGTCGACAACTACCGGTACAGTACCTTGTTCCTGCCGGACTGACCGGCCGGAGCAACACGCTGCTGAGAGCTGGCTGCAGGGAACGACTGGGATGGGACGTTCAGCATCACGACTCTTCGAAAGCAGGCCAAATTCCGGAGAAATCCTGTATAAGACGGGTCTTTGATTAACACGACAATAAAGGACCAACTCTTGGAGGTGTGAACCACTGTGAAATTATGTTTTCGCTGTGTCACAAGAAACACATTTCCCTGAAGTGACACTAGTTGAGTAATTTAGCTAACTATCTAGCTGACTGGCTTGCACACCGGAAGAGCAAATTCACAACAAAACGCCCAAATATGTCCATAATATCAGACGTATGAAATAACCGGTGACCTAGATCTCGACCGAACCAAATGACACTTCCAATACATTGTTCGTTCAAAAATATTTGACTATGTAATCAACACCTATTCGGCGTTTTCACTGTTAAAAACTACATTCCCACGGTGGTTGCAGATGGTGTCGCAATATGATGACGAATGTCAAACAACTTAAAGTAAAACTGTATCCAAAATACCTAGAGCGCCATCTAGCGTAAAGATAAATCTCAACAGTCGCTCTGATACAGTACAAAGCGCTCTGAAAAATTCAGAAGACGATGTAAATAAAGGTAAAATAGGACTCATATTTATGTTTTTATAGGGTATATTTTTGGCAATATAAATGTGAGTATTTGAAAATGCTAAATTATAACTTAGTACACGTAGCCTACCTGGTATGAAACCAGAGAAAAAAATGGTCACATTAGAAACATATTTCGCTCTTCCTCCATCTCCCTCCTCCTCGTCCTCTTCTGAATCTTCGCTGGAATGATTTAACATCCCAATATGTTAATAATGTCCATAGGCCTACAGTTATTTTGTCACAATTCAGAAATGTGACTATCCCATGTATCACATGAGCCTTGTAGGTACAATGGCCTATTGCAAAACAATATAAAAAGACGGTTTGAATGTATTTATATGACCAACCAGCGTCAGTGCAGGGATAGTTCTACGTCCCTACATAATCTGATTAGTCAAATCTCACTAAGAGGATTCCTAGAGGGGAATAGTTTCTTCTTGACACGTGACTTCAAAATAAAAGCGCAGTGGGTTATAGGTTTGATGTACGTCAGAAATTCAACAACATGCATAATAATCAATCTCAGATTAAAAAATGCATTGTGGTAACCATGAGCAAGAAAGTTAATCTGGGAAACAGGCCTGTGTTTGATCATCT